>NC_137918.1:5931555-5944055 GCF_963457725.1 Sprattus sprattus
CAAATGCGAAGATCTTGAAAACAGATCGAGGAGGAACAACCTAAGGGTAGTTGGCATTGCAGAAGGGGAGGAGGGCAAAGCTCCGACTGAGTTCATTTCCAACCTCCTGAAAGACCTGTTGGATCTCCGCGAACAGCCACTTATCGACCGAGCTCACCGATTAGCCCAAGTCAAGCCGAAGCAGGGGCAACAACCCAGACCGTTTATTCTGAGGGTCCACTTCTTCCACGTTAAAGAACAGATTCTCCGCCTGGCTCGGGAGAAACGGAGTCTACAATACAACGGACAGGCCGTGCATATCTTTGGAGACCTGACCGCTGGCGAGGCAAAGAAAAGGGCAGCGTTCAACGACGTAAGGAAAACCCTACAGAACATCACGGGTGCCCGGTTTGGCTTCAGACATCCCGCTACTTTCAGAATCACAATGCCCGGCCGCGATGAGCATCGCTTCACGGATCCATCGAAGGCTATGATCTATGTCAAATCAGCCTCGTCAGAGACTCCAGACCCAGAATAGGCACTGCTGGACTACCACGGGCTTCTGATTGAAAAGGTTTAAACTTAATATCTCCTCTCTTTTTTCTTTCTCAAATGGTTAACACACCTGTGAATGCTTTTAATATGGTTCATAGTAGGCTATTCACACATGGCGTGTTTATCCAGTGTTTTATTATGAAAATGTAGGCTTTTGGTCTTGCAGTCATTATTTTCATGACACCTGAAAGGATTTTTTTTTGTTTTTATACAGCTGTAGTTAAGCAGCCTTAAAGCTAGTGTAAAAGCTTTATGTGGGGATATAGAGTGAGTCTGCGCCCATGTTGGGGGGGTGCTGGGGGGGGTGGGAAGAGTGGGTTTAATGTAGTAATGTGTTTTCTATGTGTTGTTCTTCTACCCTCTAAATGTTTTGTTGTGACCACTGTATCTCTATGGTTTTATCTTCGCTGTGATCTTTATAACAATAATTCCCCCCTGTAAGTATGGGAGCCTGCATTAATTTTGCTAGCTGGAATGTTAAAGGACTAGGTCGACCCAGTAAGCTCAATAAGGTGTTGGCCCATTTAGATAGCCTGCATATACAGATTGCATTCCTCCAAGAAACTCATCTCTCTCTCTCAGATCATACAAAACTTAGCAGAAAGTGGGTTTCCCAGACTTTTCACTCTCTTTTCAACAACAGAGCCAGGGGGGCTGCTATCATCATGCATAAAAATGTTTCATTTAAGGCTTCAGATGTAATTGCTGATAGAAATGGGAGATATGTTATTGTGACTGGAACTCTATTCAATACCCCTGTTGTGCTGGCCAATGTTTATGCTCCTAACTATGATGATGAAGGTTTTTTTGTTAGATTTCTGTCATCCATTCCAAACATTGACTCTCACCATTTGATAATTGGAGGCGACTTTAACACATGCTTGAACCCAATGTTAGATAGGTCATCTCAGAGACAATTGGCTACCTCCAGGTCAGCAAAGGCGATACACACTTTTCTTAGAGATTATGCAGTTGTAGATATATGGCGTTCTCTAAACCCGACTACAAGGGCTTACTCTTTTTTTTCTAATGTTCACCAAACCTTCTCTCGTATTGATTATTTTCTTTTAGACAAGAAGTTTGTTCCATCAGTCATATCTTGCACCTACGAAGCAATTGTCATTTCAGATCACTCACCACTCTTTCTTAAACTTAAATTTAATGATATACCTATAACTCATCCACACTGGAGATTTAATACAACTATGCTTTCAGATGATGATATGGTTAAGTTTATTACCACTAACATTGATGTCTACATAAAAATAAACTCCACTCCAGACGTGTCCCATAGCACAATCTGGGAAGCTCTTAAGGCATATATTAGGGGCCAGTTAATAGCTATGTCATCATTTGCAAAGAAACAGCGCAGACAGACATTAAACAATCTAACTAACAAAATCTCTCAAATTGATAATCAGTTAGCCAATGCCCCATCACCGGATCTGATCAAAGAACGCCTACTTTCTCAGACAGAATTTGACACACTTACATCTCTGGACATTGAAAAAATGCTACTTAAATCCAGGCATTCTCACTATGAGTTTGGTGAGAAAGCTCATAGACTCCTGGCCCATCAGCTCAGACAGTCCTCTGCTTCTAATGTCATTTCTGAAATTAAAGCACCACAGGGGATCACCCGGGACTATCTAGAAATAAATGAAGCATTTAGAGACTATTATATATCTTTATATAGTTCTGAACAGAGCTGCACCCCCCTTGAGATGGAGCAGTTCTTTTCAGATATTACTCTCCCCCAAATTGACCAAGATACAATGCGGTCTTTAGACAGACCCCTATCTCATGAGGAGGTTTCAGAGGCTATATCTGCTTTACAAACTCACAAATGCCCTGGCCGGGACGGGTTTCCTGTCGAGTTTTATAAGCAATTTTCTGCAGAGTTGGTACCGGTGTTATTGAATATGTATAATGAGTCACTTGAATCAGGCAGTTTGCCCAAAACATTACGCGAGGCTTCTATTTCTTTACTTTTGAAGAAAGGTAAAGACCCTCAATCCTGTGGCTCATACCGCCCTGTGTCTCTTCTATCAGTAGATTTTAAGATTTTAGCCAAGGTCCTGGCCACACGTCTAGAATCCATACTCCCACATATTATTTCTCCAGACCAAACTGGATTCATTAAAGACAGATTCTCCTTTGTTAATATACGTCGACTTTTTAACATAATCTATCACCCCTCACAGTCTGCTATACCTGAAATTGTAGTTTCATTGGATGCCGAAAAGGCGTTTGACCGGGTGGAGTGGAGATATTTGTTTTATACATTAGAAAGGTTTGGCTTTGGACATACGTTTATATCATGGGTCAAGCTGTTATATGTGGACCCCGTCTCTTCAGTACGGACAAATAACATTT
The DNA here is from genome assembly GCF_963457725.1 of Sprattus sprattus. NCBI lineage: Eukaryota > Metazoa > Chordata > Actinopteri > Clupeiformes > Clupeidae > Sprattus > Sprattus sprattus. Next base: position 5,934,466 of record NC_137918.1, read on the forward strand.
CATCTGAACTCTTTCCAGTCTGCCGTGGCACACGACAGGGTTGCCCCCTATCACCCTTGTTGTTTGCAATTGCAATTGAGCCTTTAGCACAGTCATTACGCCAGACAGTACAACTTACCGGGATTTTTAGGGAAGGTCAAGAACATAGGGTCTCCCTTTATGCTGACGACCTCTTGGTTTATCTATCAGATCCCTCCCACTCCCTACCATCAGCCTTAAATATATTGGACACATTTGGTAAGCTTTCTGGCTATAAAATTAACCTATCTAAGAGCGAGCTATTCCCAGTAAATGAAGCAGCGCGTACATTATCATTCCATACCTTCCCTTTCAAAGTAACTTCTAAATGTACTTACCTTGGAGTTAATGTACCGGACACATTTTCAAAACTCTTTAAAGAGAACTTTTCTCCTCTCATGACAAAAGTAGATCAGCTCTTACAACGTTGGACCCAACTTCCATTGTCGGTAGCAGGACGAATTAATTCAATAAAAATGTCTATTCTCCCAAAGTTTACATATCTCTTTCAGAGTATTCCTGTTTTTATACCGAAGTCTTTTTTCCGTAAATTGGATGGAGTTATCTCAGCATTCATTTGGAATCATAAACCTGCCAGAGCAAGGAAAAGTCTCCTAACACAACCCAAATGTTTTGGTGGCATGGCTCTTCCAGATTTCCAATCCTACTACTGGGCATGTAACATCCGTCCCATGTTGCACTGGCTATATGAAGACCCCGGTGCAGATGCACTTTCTTGGCAGTCAATTGAATCCAAGTCATGTAACCAATCTTCATTGGCAGCTCTTGTGTATGCGCCCCTCCCCTCATCGTACTCAGCTCACACAACAAACCTGTTAGTTAGAACATCCCTAAAAATATGGACTCAAATAAGACGACATTTTGGGTGGCAGACCTTTTCATTCAAATCCCCTGTCTATGCCAATCATTATTTCAAACCATCATTAATGGATAAAGCCTTCCTTATATGGTACAATGCAGGTATCAAGCAATTTAAGGATCTATATCATAATGGAACTTTCGTCTCCTTCCAATATCTGTGGGATAATTTCAATATTCCTAGAACTCATTTCTTCCGTTTTCTCCAAATTCGTAACTTCATTAGGAATATGTCTCCTGTATTTCCAAGTCAACCCCCTTGCTCCGCTTATGACCATATATTAAGCAAGCCATTATCATTCAAGGGAACTATATCGGCCACTTATAGTGCTCTGATGGCACTCTCACCTTCATCCACTTCTGATTTAAAATCTCATTGGGAAAGTGAGCTGGGGGAACCTATCTGCGATGAATCCTGGGAGGCTGCTTTGAGTAGAGTTCATAGCTCATCAATCTGCGCTAGACATGGGTTGTTGCAATTCAAGATTGTGCATCGCACCCATTGGACTAAACTCAGATTGTCTAAACGGTTTTCTGATGTAGACCCATTATGTGATCGATGTAAGTGCAACCCAGCATCACATACTCACATGTTCTGGTCTTGCCCAAAGCTAGACCATTATTGGTCTTCCATCTTTGACACAATGTCAGGCTTCCTGGGACGGCCAATGTCGCCATGCCCATTAATTGGGTTATTTGGGGCAACACCTGAGCATCTGGGTCTAACTAGGGCACAATCAAATAGCATTGCTTTCCTCACGCTCCTTGCCAGGCGGCTTGTTTTGATCAAATGGAAGGATTGCAAACCCCCAACATTCACACACTGGGTCAAGGAAGCACTTTACTTTCTCAAACTTGAAAAGATAAGACACTCTTTGAAAGGATCAGCAAATAACTATAATAAGATATGGGGACCTTTTCTGGATTATGTTAGGACGCACATCACACTATCCCTAGATTAAGTCAAGACACACAGTATATTCCACAGCAGAGGTTGCGATTACAGCTTCTATTCAGTGGTCACCCCGTCCCTTTAATTTGAAGTTTGTTTTTGTTTGTCTGTTTGTCTTTTTACTATGTTTTCTCCTTTTAATTTTTTGTCCACTGTACTTTTATTGAATTGTATTGTATTATTATCAGTTACTACCTTCAATGTAAAAAAAAAGAAAAATCCCAGATATGCTCAAGATGTTATGTCCATACTGAACTGAAATAAAAAGAATTTTGAACATGTGTGCGAATGTGTGAAATTGTGTGTGTGTGTGTCTGTGTGTGCGTGTGTGTGTGTCTGTGTGTGTGTGTGTGTGTGGGTGTGTGTGTGTGTGTGTGTGTGTGTGTGTGTGTGTGTGTTTGTGTGTGTGTGTGTGTGTGTGTGTGTGTGTGTGTGTGTGTGTGTGTGTGTGTGTGTGTGTGTGTGTGTGTGTGTGTGTGTGTGTGTGTGTGTGTGTGTGTGTGTGTGTGTGTGTGCGTGCGGGTGTGTGTGTGTGTTCAACAGAGAGCGATTGAGAGAGTTCACAGAAAAGATTGTTCATTTTACTGCAATGTTTTATCAAATCGGCTGCCTCAGTCAGTCAGCCAGTGAGAGAGATTCTTCTTCCAGCACAGTCGTGCATCAGATAATAACCCATCCGGGCAGCAGCAACAAGGATGTGTGTGTGTAGCTGTGTGTGTGTGTAGCTGTGTGCGTGTGTGTGTAGCTGTGTGTGTGTGTAGCTGTGTGTGTGTGTGTGTGCTTCCAATGACACGGACATGCGTGTTTACAAACCAGACGGGCGTAAAACATCAGGTGTTACAGCCTCACGTGTCTCTCTCCAGTTCTCCCCGTCCAGTTCTGCCTTTTGCCCTTTGCTTTGCCTCACGAGGATGGAGCAAAAGAAGGACAGGAGAGACGGCATTCCCGTTTATCCCTCATCAACATCATAGGGGCCCGCTGGAGACAGCATTCCCATTTAACCCTCATCAACATCATATGGGCGCGCTGGAGACAGCATTCCCGTTTATCCCTCATCAACATCCTATGGGCGCGCTGGAGACAGCATTCCCGTTTATCCCTCATCAACATCATATGGGCGCGCTGGTGCAGGGGCCAGCCTCACGCAGCGTTAAGCGGTTTGATTACCGATCACTGCGGGCTGTCTGTAAGGTGTTTTGGATAAAAGCATCTGCTAAATACCTTAACATCAACAATCACATTGGACACCCAATTCTGCAACAGTTCAGTAAAACTTAACTCAACTCAACTCTTCAGAGACATTGATTTATCATAAACATGCTATGACAGATGTCACTTAACCCAACCCCTTATGTCTTCAGAAATATGTCACAGATGATCATAAACATGCTGTGACAGATGGCATGGCCTGATTCGACAATCATGGCAATCGATATGCAAGTCAGTGTCGTCACTATTTTCTGATGCTTTAGGGCTATCTATTGATATTCTTTTAGATTTTGCTAAACACAAATTACACACTATGAGTGCGCAAAATTGAAGCAATAGGAAAATATAGCAAAATGAACAGGTAATATAGTCATTGACAAGGATAGAAATAATGATTTTTAATTTAAATAACAATTGTCTTCTTCAAACTTTGCTTTCGTCAATGAATCCTGTTTTTATGTTTTCATGGAAAACAAGGACGTTTTTTACGTGACCATATCCTTGGAAGGGAGGGGTGTTTAAACTTCATCAACATCAACCACGAAACCCTCAAAGTCCAGGCCCTTCATGTGTGTGTGTGTGTGTGTGTGTGTGTGTGTGTGTGTGTGCTGTGTGTGTGTGTGTGTGTGTGTGTGTGTGTGTGTGTGCGTATGCGTATGTGTGTGTGTGTTTGTGAGTGTTTGTGTGTGTGTGTGTGTGTGTGTGCTTATGACTCGGCTATGTAGGTCTTATGACAGGGAATTCAAGTTCAGTGTTACTAAAATCATCGTAATCATCTTACTATCAACATTACATCTCTATGGCTTCCAGCACGTACTCAGAGTGTGTTGTGTGTGTGTGTGTGTGTGTGTTTGTGTCTGGATCCCCTGCTGCCTCTCTTTGGAGTGTGAGGTGTTTGTCCTGAGGTCAACCCAGCGGTGTGTGCGTGTGTGTGTTTACGCTGTGGTTTGATAACTCCTTTCATTAGAAAGGCCCCCTGTGGGCCCCCCCACACACACACACATACTCACAAACAGAAACACACAGTCTCGTGCGGTGAGCTCAGTGGGTTGCACACTCAGATCAGAGAAGAGCAACCTTCAGAGGGCCTACGACGTGTGTGTATGTGTGTGTGTGTGTGTGTCGTCGTCCCCTTGTACCAGGCTGAGTTAAAAAGAGAGTTGGTGGATGCTGTGTAAACCTGTGTTTTGTCTGTGTGTGTGTGTGTGTGTGTGTGTGTGTGTGTGTGTGTGTGTGTGTGTGTGTGCGTTGATGTGTGTGTGTGTTTGTGTGTGTGTGCATGTTTGTGTGTATAATTGTATGACAGTATACGTGTGAGGTAGATGGAGGGCAAGAGAAAGAGATGAAAAGAGAGAGAGAGACAGAGAAGAGAGAGGGAGAGATAACAAGCCCCCCACTGTGTTGCATAGGAGTCAAATGATATCAAGTCTGAGTCCTTATAGATGTGCTGCTGAAGAGTGCCGTGAATGAAAATAATTATGTGTGTGTGTGTGTGTGTGTGTGTGTGTGTGTGTGTGTGTGTGTGTGTGTGTGTGTGTGTGTGTGTGTGTGTGTGTGTGTGTGTGTGTGTGTGTGTGTGTGTGTGTGCGTGCGCATTGTATGTTAATATGGAAAAAAATATCCTTTTATCCACTTAAGCTTGTTGATGGCTTATCAGTCTGTAGTTGTTTATGTGAGTGTGTGTGTGTGTGTGTGTGTGTGTTTGTGTGAGTGAGTGTTTGTGTGTGTTTGTGTGAGTGAGTGAGTGTTTTCAAACAGCAATCTATTTTGTATTCAGTTGTGTACAACTGGATGTAATTCTCCTACTTCTTCTATTTGTGTGTGTGTGTGTGTGTGTGTGTGTGTGGGTGTGGGTGTGGGTGTGGGTGTGGGTGTGTGTGTGTGTGTGTGTGAGTGGGTGTGTGCATGTGTTTGTGTGTGTGTGTGAGTGTGCACATGTGTGTGTTTGGACAAGTGTCATTCAAATATGTGCACTGAATTCTGAACCAACAGCACAATGGAGGAATGAAATGCAATGCAATAGCTCTCTGGCTCAGCCCAGAGTGCTGAAGTCTCGTCCTCCATTTTAGTCTTTCTCTGTCTCTTTCTCACACACACTCACAGGCCTCTCCTTGAAGTCCACCACAAGGTCTCCCTGTCTGTGCACTTGATTTGCCATCTGGACCCAGTCCGCCACTCTCCCACCCAGCAGGTCAGCGCAAGGACGGCTGCACCGCAGTCAGGTTTTGTTGGTATCAATAGCCAGGGCACAAAATCAATGGCTCCTTGATCTGCTGTGGCTGCAGATCCTCTGGCTGATAAAGAGGCCTAAGTGCGTGTGTGTCTGTGTGTGTGTGTGTGTGTGTGTGTGTTTGTGTGTGTGTGTGTGTGTGTGTGTGTGTGTGTGTGTGTGTGTCTCCCTCTGGAATTCATTGGTCGGCAGTAAAAAGAAAAAGAAAGTAAGTTAAACATTTGGAGCGAAAACAACAGGCTGTGTGTGTGTGTATGTGTGTGTGGGCGAGGGATGTGTGTGTGTGCACGTGTGTTGTGAAAACAACAGGCTCGTAAATCAGATGTTCTACTCCACCTCACCAACCACCCAGGCCAAAAGGATTACAGCTGGAGAGAGACAGAGAGATAGAGAGAGGGAGTGATAGATGGAGAAAGAGAGGAGAGAGAGAGATGCAAAGAGAGAGGTTGAAGATGGGTATAGAGAGATAGAGATGGAGAGAGGGAGGGAGGGAGAGATGTAGAAAGAGAGGGGAGAGAGAGATGAAAAGAGAGAGAGATACAGAGAGAGAGGTTGAAAGATGTGTAGAGAAGGATATAGAAAGGGGAAGAGGGAGGCATAGATGGAGAAAGAGAGGGCAGAGAAAGAGATGAAAAGAGAGAGGGAGATAGAGAGAGAGAGGTTGAAAGATGGGTAAAGAGAGATAGAGAGAGGGAGAGAAGAGAGGGATGAGAGGGAGAAGGAGATGGAAAAAGTGAGGGAAATAGACAGAGAGAGAGGTCCAAAGATGGGTAGAGAGACAGATAGAAAGAGGTGGAGATGGAAAGAGAGATAGAGTGATGAAGAGAGAGAAAGAGGCTAACAAAGGAATAGATAGGGTGGGACAGATGTAGGGAGCATGAAACAGAGATGGAGAGAGAGAGAGAGATGTGGAGATGGAGAGTGAGAGAGGTGGAGATGGAGAGAGAGGTAGAGATGGAGAGAGAGAGGCGGAGATGGAGATAGAGAGAGAGAGGACAAATGAGGTGGGAATCTCTTGGCACCTCACGATTCGATTTCAATTCAGAGGTCAACGATTCGATTCTAACCGATTATCGATTCTAAACCAATTATCGATTATCAATTCTAAACCGATGCATCTCGATTTTTAAAACATTTGAGTTTGCTACTCAGTCTCAAATCACTTCCTACTTTGTGTTTTGATAATTAAAGAAAATCAACAGATGAATTACCTTCTCTATTTTTTTATTAGAGAAAAAGCTTTTCCTTGTCACAATTATGACGTTCTATAAACAATGCAATAATCAATGCAGCTTGTTTTTCAACACAAAACGGATGTGTTCAAAAATAAAAATAAAAATAAATAATAATTTTAATTAAAACTTTTCTGAATCGAGACAGAATAGTTCTAGAGAGAATCGAGAGGAATCGAACCCCCTTTTCCTACCCCTAGTAAACACCCTCTAGTTTCTCTCACAGGTCTAGTTCCCTGATGAAGTCTCTCCCCCTCCTCTTTCTCACAGCGACGTTGTTCCTTTTGTTGCTATGTCGTTTCTCTTGTTGCTATGTCATTCCTCTTGTTGCTATGTCATTCCTCTGGGCTGTGAAGAGGAGTCCAGCCAACCTCAATCCTCTCTGCGTCTTGTGTAGCTGCCATCACACCCGGCTTTGATCACCAGCAGACAGAGCTGAGGATCAGCTCCTATAGAGGCCCCTTAGATGTACTGAATCAGGATATATGGGGTTCTGTCTGACTATAGAACCCTGTTAAAGTTGGAATTTGGCATTAAAGAAGCTTAAATATGAATGGAGTCCTTTTGAAGCTTCTAGAATATGCAGGAGAGACAGTTAATTTAAACTCAGCCACCGAAACTGCTCCTTTTTTTACATGCTGCTTCCTTTCTCTGCGTGTGTTTTATGCTTCTACATCTCTGTCCAAACAGACCTGGACTGCAGGAGAGAAGATCATATGTGTGTTAGCGTACGGCAGTCCGGGATTGCTTGGGGAATGTGGAAGGACTCCTTCTGGAAGCTAACAGGATATGGAAGCGCACCTTGTGGAAGCCCTAATGGAGGGTTTTAGGATATTGAAGCAGATATTATGGAAGTTATAAGGATATGGACACAGACCTTGTGGAATTTTGCTTCAGTATGTCAGTGTGTCAGATGTCATATGGCCAGATATGTACATGAGGCCCCTGTGTGAGGCAGGTGATCAGTGATGTTCTCCCGACTAAGGCCCTTCACCTTCAATGGCCCCACGAGCCCTCGTGACCCTTGTCATCTTCCTCATCCTCATTCTCATTATCACTCTCCTTCTCTTCCTCACCCTTCCTCTCTTCCTCAACCTTCTTCCTCTTCCTCCTTACATCATCTCCTTCCTCCTCATCATCCTCTTCCTCTTTCTCTTGTCTCACCATCCCACCTGTGCCCCCAGGTGTGTCTCCAGCAGCAAACACTGAAGTCTTCAACATCTTTCCCCTTTCCTCTATTCCAATAACTCCTTCACACAAACACACACACACACACACACACACACACACACACACACACACACACACACACACACACACACTCACAACCGCAGGCTAGCATGCCAACTCGACTATATACGGCACACGTCGGTGACCCGTCACCATGACGGCAGCTACACTCCATCAGACCAGCTCCTCAGCAGCACGTGCCCTGCAGGGTTTGTTTGCGCCAGAGACAGTTCAATTAAACTCTGCTGCCAAAAACACTCTTTTCTCTCTTCCACTGCTTCTTTTACATTTCACTTTTTTTTCCTAGTGTCATGCTTTTTAATCTCTGTCCAAACTTTTTGTGTGTGTGTGTGTGTGTGTGTGTGTGTGTGTGTGTGTGTGTGTGTGTGTGTGTGTGTGTGTGTGTGTGTGTGTGTGTGTCTGTGTGTGTGTGTGTGTGTGTGTGTGTGCACGCAAATTGTGTCTAAGTGTATGGCAGTGGCCTGTTGCAGCAGGAGATTGTGTGTGTGTGTTTGTGAATTGTGTGTTAGTGTATGGCAGTGAGGTCTTGCGGCAGGATATTGTGTGTGTGTGTGTTGTATATTAGAGTAGTGTGGAGAATCAACAGGATACTGTGTGCGTGCTGTGCTATGTACTGTGTAGAAGGGAAGCATGAAATTGTATGCGCGTTGTGCATTAGCGTAGTGTGTGTGTGTGTGTGTGTGTGTGTGTGTGTGTGTGTGTGTGTTTGTGTGGGTGTTTGTGTGTGTGCGTTGTGCATTAGTGTAGTGTGTGTAAGCACATCTGTATAAAAATAACCTCAGAGCTTCAAAGTCAAAGTCAAAGTGTGTTTATTGTTGCATGTACCAAATTGCTTCAGCACAGCAAAATTCCTACGACATGGCCAGCATCATCATCTACGCAGTAGACGTCATACAGATAACATATGCCAAAAAATAACATAAAACTCTATAATACTATAACAATAAAACATATAACATGTAACATTAACATACAACAATTTAAAGAACAACATTTAGCTCTGTAACGCTATAACACTATAACAATAATACATATTACATATAACATCAGGGTGCAATTTGTCCAAAAACCAGAGGGAGGGATGTTTTTTTTTTTTTTTTTATCATGAAAAAAAAAACAAGCAATACATAGGCCTAATTCTAATTTCTGAACAGGTTACTAGGAGATGCCTAATTTAGTTTCAGGACCGCACCATCAAAAAAGAAAGAAGAAGTTTCAGGACCGGTGATGGGCCGATCACGGGCAACTCATTCAGACTGTAAAACAAAACCTAATCACTGAGCGAATAGTTTGCTCTGATGTCGGACTTCGTGTGGCCTTTTCGGCTTCCCAGTTGGCGTTTCATCTGCAGCGTGTCGCCCTTCTTTTATCCACATCTCTGCGAACTTTTGAGCAGGGAACGAGCGCACGTCTGGCCCATTAACAGCGATGTAAAGAAGACCGTTCAGTGTGGACACATTCATTCTGTTGCGCTCATCAGTGAGGATGTGATTCATGGCGCTAAATCCACGTTCGCGAATTCTGAGAATGCCGACAGTTCGGGTAAGGTGAACGTTAGTGCCAGCGATGTAAGCAATGATGGAAATTGATATAGTCATATAATTACCATTGCATAGATGAATGCTCTTGTGTGTGTGTGTGCGTGCCATGTGTATTCACAGTCTGTCCCTCACCCTCCCCCATGGCCTATGCTAAACGGAACCTCCCTAGACATCCCCTCCCTACTCATGGCCTATGTAATACACATACCAGGAGCTTATGTAAGCATGTTCCGGAACATTCCTTGGGGGCTGGTGGTCACCTCACCTCCCCTCCCACT
>NC_137918.1:5949055-5956555 GCF_963457725.1 Sprattus sprattus
ACTAGTACCATTAGCCTGTGTTCACCAACACTACTGATGTTGAGGTGGACCATTAGCCTGTGTTCACCAACACTACTGATGTTGAGGTGGGCCATTAGCCTGTGTTCACTAACACTACTGATGTTGAGACCATTAGCCTGTGCTCACCAACACTACTGATGTTGAGACCATTAGCCTGTGTTCACCAACACTACTGATGTTGAGGTGGGCCATTAGCCTGTGTTCACCAACACTACTGATGTTGAGACCATTAGCCTGTGTTTACCAACACTCCTGATGTTGAGGCCATTAGCCTGTGTTCACCAACACTACTGAGGTTGAGGTGGGCCATTAGCCTGTGTTCACCAACACTACTGATGTTGAGACCATTAGCCTGTGTTCACCAACACTACTGATGTTGAGGTGGGCCATTAGCCTGTGTTCACCAACACTACTGATGTTGAGGCCATTAGCCTGTGTTCACCAACACTACTGAGGTTGAGGTGGGCCATTAGCCTGTGTTCATCAACACTACTGAGGTTGAGGTGGGCCATTAGCCTGTGTTCAACAACACTACTGATGTTGAGGCCATTAGCCTGTGTTCAACAACACTACTGAGGTTGAGACCATTAGCCTGTGTTCAACAACACTACTGATGTTGAGGCCATTAGCCTGTGTTCAACAACACTACTGATGTTGAGGCCATTAGCCTGTGTTCACTAACACTACTGATGTTGAGACCATTAGCCTGTGCTCACCAACACTACTGATGTTGAGGCCATTAGCCTGTGTTCAACAACACTACTGATGTTGAGGCCATTAGCCTGTGTTCAACAACACTACTGATGTTGAGACCATTAGCCTGTGCTCACCAACACTACTGATGTTGAGGCCATTAGCCTGTGTTCACCAACACTACTGATGTTGAGGCCATAAGCCTGTGTTCACCAACACAACTGATGTTGAGGCGGAACATTAGCCTGCCACCCTTCTAACAGCTTAAGAAAAAGCATTGTAAGAAGCTGCAAGTTCAATGAGAAATGTAAATCAGATTTTCTGAATAATCTGAATAATTATGCTAAAGTTGATAAATCAAGGTCTTAAGGTGAAAAAAACACACTCTACCCTTGTAGTAAATAATGTTCATTCATTTGTCAGGGGGATGATGTAAACATTTCCATTAGCAGCGTGCCACAGGCTGTGAAGATCATTACATCAGAGGACAAGACAGTACAGCACACCAGTAAGTATGCTGAGCATGCCCACACACACAAAACACACACACACACACACACACACACACACACACACACACACACACACACACACACACACACACACACACACACACACACACACACACACACACACACACACACACACAGACAACACACACACACACACACACACACAGTCACACACACACACACACACACACACACACACAGACACACACACACACACACACACACACACACACACAGACACACACACACACACACACAGACACACACACACACACATACACACCCACACAGATACACACACACACACACACACACACACACACAAACATACACACACAGATAGACACACACAGACACACACACACACATCCACAAACACCCCCCACACACACACACACACACACACACACACAGTGTGTGTGTGTGTGTGTGTGTGTGTGTGTGTTCAGGTTCAGGTACGTTACATGTTACTCACTGCACTGGAATGATGATGTCATACAATCCAGGGATTAAGGCGCAGATTTTACGATACCAACAGTTAGTTCTAGTGTGTGTGTGTGTGTGTGTTTGTGTGATTTTACGATACTAACAGAAAATTCCAGGACGTGAAGTGGATTAAGGGGGAATAAAAAAAAATAATGTGAGCACAAGTGCGTGTAGAAATTAATGACCACATCTCTGACTCAAGCTGGCAGCAGAGTGACAGTATTCGTTGCTAGGCAATGCTTGACATTGAAAACAAAGGTTGATACTTTTTTTTTGAGGCGGATAATAAATAAACAACATCGATCCAGACGAATGAATAAACAACATCGATTTAAAAGAAAGAAAAAAACATTTGGTGTCTTCAAACTCAACTAATCGGCAGTGGAACTGTTGAATAACAGCAGTATGACCTGCGGCATACACCAAACCACAGCCGTGATTTTACCAACCCCATATTGGTATATATTGCTTAAGTAACACATGTAACAAGTACTTGATACTTCTCTACCACTTATTTATTTGAGTACTTTCTAAAGGAATATTTCTCTTGGCACTTTTTCTAGGGGTAAGTGCCGTAAATGTTTGTTGATTAGAGTATTATAATGTTTCCTGTCTTTTTTCACCATTGGAGCATAAAATCCTTGATGATTGTACAATGGCAGCATTTGAAATTCAAATTTGAGATAGCTCTTTGTTTTGACCAGGCCTGGGTAAAGATGTTTCTGTCCCATCTATCTCTGTGTTGTGCTCTCCTCTCTAATGAACTGAATAAATAGGCTCTATTTGGGTTGATAAAAGAGCATCTCACTTAATTTATTTTAAAAGAGTGGCTCTTCACTGCCAACTATAAACTCATTTGTGGAGGTCCAAATTGATTTTAAATTGTGCCCCGATGCATCAGTGAGATAAAGTGTGCGGTGTGTTTTTTTCCCCACGTTAAATCTGGCTTCAGTGGGTCGTGCCAAGAGAGGAGGGAGAGGGAGGAGAGGAGGGAGGACACTCAGCGTTTGATAGATCTCAGAGAAAGGACCAGACACCAAGCTGACAGGCATTAGGCAGCAACTCCAGGTCCTATCCCTCTCTCTCTCCCTCTGTCTCTCTCTCTTTCTCTCTCTCCCTCACTCTCTTTATCTCTCACTCTCTCTTCCTCTCTCACTCTCACTCTCTCTCTCACTCTCTCTCCCTCTCTCTCCCATACTCTCCATCTCTCTTTCTTCCTCTTTCTTTCCCTCTCACTCTCTCCCTCTCTCTTTCACTCTCTCTCTCTCTCTCTTTCACTCTCTCTCTTTCCCTTCCTCCTGTCTCTCTTTCTTTGTCTCTCCGCTCCATTCTAACCTGCTCTCTAACTCTCTCACTCTTAATCCTTTTTCCAATGTGCCTCTTTCCCTCTCCCTCTGTTTCTGTCTGTCTTCCTCTCTTTCTTTCTCCCCTCCTTCTTTCTCTCTGTTCCACTCTTACCCTCTCTCTCACTCTAAGTCCTTGTTCCCTCTCCCTCTGTTTCTGTCTGTCTTCCTCTCTTTCTTTCTCCCCCTCCCTCTGTCTCTCTGTTCCACTTTTACCCTCTCTCTCACTCTAAGTCCTTGTTCCCTCTCCCTCTGTTTCTGTCTGTCTTCCTCTCTTTCTTTCTCCCCCTCCCTCTGTCTCTCTGTTCCACTCGAACCCTCTCTCTGGAGGGGCATAACCGTCCACAGTCCTGCTGTCCTGACCTACACATCCAGGGCTTTTGGGCACAGACAGGTGAGATCAGGACAGAGCCAGTTTGGAGTCTGCAGCAGTCTGCAGAAGTACTCTGGCTGGATTTAGTTCTGTTTTGCTTTTTAGTTTTTTTTTGTTTGTCATTTGTATAAATGTTCAGTTGCGTAATTAGTGTCTGTGCAATGCTGGACACACACACACACAGACACACACAGACGCACAGACACACAGACACACACACGCACTCACACACACACACACACACACACACACACACACACACACACACACACACACACACACACACACACACACAAACACACACACACACACATACACTCACACACACACATACAAAAACACAGTGTTTTTGCAATGCTGGCCATTTATACCAACATAAAAGTGTTACAAAGGGTCAGGGATAATGTGGAAGGGAGGGAGAAAGAGAGAGAAAGAGAAAGGGAGAGAGAGAGAGAGAGAGAGAGAGAGAGAGAGGAGGAAGGTATGAGTATCTCCTCACTGAAAATGCATTTGGCATCAAAGGGAATGGATCCATGTTTTGCTGTGTGTGTGTCTGTGTGTGTGTGCATGTGTGTGTGTGTTCCTCTGCATGTGTATGTGAGTGTGTGTGTGTGTGTGTGTGTGTGTGTGTGTTCCTCTGTGTGTGTGTGTGTGTGTGTGTGTGTGTGTGTATGTGTGTGTGTGTTTCTCTGTCTGTGTGTGTTTGTGAATCATGAACGGAAAACTCAGTGATAGGTGAGGACACAGTGAGTGATATATGTGAGCTCTGTGTGTTTGATCACGTGCCTGATTTCTTCTCACTTACTTCCTCCAGCTCACAGACAGACACACATGTGGGAGCAATTTGGTGTGGGGTAGCCGAGTCAGTCAGTCAGTCACACAACAACATACATGTACATGCACACACAAACACACACGCACACACACACACACACACACACATTCACACCCACGCACAGACAAATACACACATGTGGGAGCCATTTGGAGTGGGGTAGCCAAGTCAGTCAGTCACACACACACACAACAACATACATGTACATGTTCATGCACATACACACACACACATGCACACACAGACAACAACATACGTGTACATGCACACACACACATGCACAGGCCCAAAGAGACCAACATACATGTACATGGCCTTGTTCAAGCATTGCCTTCATTCTGGTGATGACACACTGGTGCAGACACACACACACACACACACACACACACACACACACACACACACACACACACAAACACACACAGCCTTCATTGGTGATGACACACTATGGCAGGCATGCCAGGCCACTCGAAGTCAGAGTGTCCACAAGAAGTGGGGGGAAAAGAAATCCTTCCAGAATGTTCTCCTCTAACTGTGTGTCCTCCTTCCCTCTATTCCATGATTCCCCTAACTCAGCATATTCCATGGCCAGCTCATTAGATGCACGGGTGGAAAAACTGGCGGGGGGGGGGGGGGGGCGGTGGTATGAGAGAATGTGTGAGTGGGTTGCACATTTCCCCTTCGTTGGCTTATGGTTCACTTACAGAGAGAAAGAAAGAGAGAGAGAGAGAGAGAGATAAAGGGAAAGAGAGAGAGGAAAAGAGAGACAGAGAGCGAGAGAGAGAGCGAGAGAGAGAGCGAGAAAGAGAGCGACAGAGAGAGAGAGAGAGAGAGTGAGAAAGAAAGAAAGAGTCCCCTTACAGTTTGGAGGATGGTTTGGAGAAGGTGGAGCTCCAGCCATCCTCAGTCTGTCTGCCTGTCTGCGGTCCAAGTCCAGGTCCATCCCACTCTTTCCGTCCATCTTTCTCTTTTTCTGCGTCTTCTCCTCTCTCCTCTTCACCTGAAGAAAAACACACTGTGGAAATACACACTGAAGGAACACACACACACTGTGGAAACACACACTGAAGGAACACACACACACTGTGGAAACACACACTGAAGGAACACACACACACTGTGGAAACACACCTTGAAGGAACACACACACAATGTGGAAACACACACTGAAGGAACACACACACACTGTGGAAACACACCTTGAAGGAACACACACACAATGTGGAAACACACACTGAAGGAACACACACACAATGTGGAAACACACCTTGAAGGAACACACACACACTGTGGAAACACACACTGAAGGAACACACACACACTGTGGAAACACACCTTGAAGGAACACACACACAATGTGGAAACACACTCTGAAGGAACACACACACACTGTGGAAACACACTGAAGAAACACACTCTGTGGAAACCCATCGGCCCACAGGCTTTGGTGACTAACCCCTCCTGTTATACTGGAATCATAGTTAGTCATCAGTGTGTGTAAAAGAGACCAGTGGGAACAGAGTTGTGCTGGGTGTAAATCACACACACACACACACACACACACACATGCAGACATGCACACAGAGCCACATACACATTCACACACACACACACACTCATGCAGACATGCACACAGACGCACACACACACACACACACACACACACACACAAACACACACACACACACACACACACACACACACACACACACACACACACACACACACACACTCATACAAAGACATGCACACACACACAAACACACACACACACAGACATGACAGACTCATATGCAGACATGAACACAGATGCACACACACATTCACACACTCATATGCAGACATGCACACACACATACACACACACACATACCGTACTCACTGATGCTCTGGTGACTGAAGCTGGCATGTATGGGCTCTAGCCTAGGTTTGAGATGTGTGTGTGCGTGTGCGTGTGCGTGTGTGTGCGTGCGTATGTGTATGTGTGTGTGTCTAGTCTCTACCCTAGGTTTGAGATTTAAAAAACATAAAACAAACAGTCAGTTACGAACAGCCCCACTCCGGATGCTAAGGTCCTCCACACTTTGTGACTGATGTTAGCATCTGTGGGCATTAGCCTCCTTGCTAGTGTGTCTGTCTCACAAGCCATGGCTGCCGGTTTGAGTTCTACACACACACACACACACACACACACACACACCGCCCTACGAGACTAAGCAGCTGTCCTCTTCTCCTCCACACCTGATTTAGCTTCTTGATTACACCAACAACTGTTCATTATTAATCTGACAAATCTCTGATAAATAGCTTGCATGATGCCCTTCAACATGCATGGTAGGTCATATATAATACATTTCTTTTTTCTTTTTTACTTTACGTGAAACGGGCCATATTTTGCTTGTGTTAATACCCAGTTATCTTATCCTATCTAAAAACGAATAAATGTGAATTTTACACTTATTCCGTATGGGAAAATATGCAATCTTACTCTAGCTTTCACTCACAATCCTTTATATGTACGGATAGCTAACACCTAGAGATAAACCATCTGCTACCAAAGTATAGTATAATGCTCTCAAGTATAGCGTCTGGGGCTTTAATTTGTTGTTTACCAGCCATATATTGTTTACCAGTTTGTTTATTTATTAATGGTGTCCTGTTATTATAGGTATATGTTTGTAAATACAGTTTCTCCTCAGACTTTATTCAGAAGCCTCAAGTTAAATGCACTTTCTCAGCAGCTAAAATAGAAACTAAGTGAGTGTCAGGAGGCTTTGCTCCTCAGACCGTAGAGCCTTGCTGCCCCCGCGATATCCTATTACCGAACCCACCGAGGGCATCCATCTGAAAGCCCAATAGATTTCTCCACCTCGCTTTTTTCCCCTTCTTCCCCTACCCTCCTTGGCTGGAACCCCCGGTGGTCCGGGCGCTCGGCGCGTCCATTCATCCCTCATCCTCTTAAGAGAGCCAAAGTGCGTGGAGAGAAATAAAAGGGCCAATAAGAGGAGTGCCAAGGTCTATTCCCAGAGTGGACTTCACCCAGAAAGAGAAACAGAGACAGAGAGAGAGAGAGAGAGGAGAAAGAAAGGGAGAGGGAGAGGAGGGGAGAGAGAGAGGGAGAGAGGGAGAGAGAGAGAGGAGGGAGCGGCGGGGAAAGAGAGTGAGAGGAGGGAGAGAGGGAGAGGGAGAGAGATAGAGAATGAAGAGGCGAAATAAACAGATAGAAAAAGCAGCAAG
>NC_137918.1:5959055-5961555 GCF_963457725.1 Sprattus sprattus
CAGTAATGTTTTGTCCTCTCCCCGCTTCAGGTCAGTGATGGGCTTCTGAAAAGAACACTGGTCCGTTGTGATTCATTTCCATTATTTGTTTTATGTGGGGTTCTCCCTCGGCTCTCCCAGGCTGCTATAGAGTGGGCCGACACCGGGACCAGTGCAGCCATGCCCGCCTTGCCCCCCTTGCCCGCCCTGCCCGCCCTGCCTCTGAACTACACAGGGCCCGGCAACTCCATCAATATTTCAGCGCCGCATTGTTCTGGATCCCCAAGCCTGGAGGACATTTTTTTTTTTTGCAGGAGTTGGCAGAGTGCTTGCAGCTTTCGGAAGTTTTTCTGGGGAAGTTTGGACTGGGATTTGGGACAGAGGACATGACTGAGTAAAATGATGCCAAGTTGTAAACATTCAAATTCTGTCATCATCAGGTTTTAACGGGTGTGGTCATAGGGTTTATGGGGATTAGGAGGCACAGATGGTGCGATGGCCATTTTTCTGGACACCTTCCAGAGTGGATCCTTTTAAAGGTGCGGTCCACGATTCTGAGTCTTGATATTTGAGCTCAACAGCCAATTAAAATGACACCCCTTCCTCCCATACTCCTGAGGCAGCGTGTTGATTGGCTGGGATAGTTTATGGCCCGGGCCTGAGCCACCATGTTTGTTACCCAATTACAGCACTAGGACTGCGTACGAACACCAGCGTTTTTATGACTGCACACATGGACAGCTAGAGGACCATGAGGAGTAATTAGCTGAATTTGACCAAAAGTCTACTGGATTAGAACCGCTGACTGTACCTTTAACCTCTCTTGGTTTGATCCACCTTGCCTGTAGAAATGTATCCAATGGGCCAATCAGAACCAGACCAAAGTCAACCAGACACCTTCTGTAAGGCCCATATGACCAGACTGATGGGATAAACATTTCATACCAAATGGCCGTTGTTCCCAGATAACCGGCCTCCTGTACACTGAACAAGTGACGGCTCCTCATGCTGGGAGCACATCTGTGGTAACTCTGGATGCCTGGGAGGTCATCAGACCTAATGTGAATGCCAGATCAAAGGTCACGACCTGCCAGAGGGCCGGTGGGCAGCTGTTATCGCCATCACCATCAAAGCTGAATTTGGTAAACAGATAGTGATAACTGCCATAGCCATCCTGTTTTCATTTAGATGGAGAGACAAAGCTAGGCTAGGATGTGTTAGTATATATAATACAAAAGTGCCATAGCCATCTGTATTCATTTAAAGGCTAGGATGTGTTGGCATGTTTACATGGCTGCTTTGTGTTCCATTGTTTAAAAACACATTGAGTCCATTAATTACAGACATTCAGTTTGTGTGGATTTCTTGTCATTTATTGACTTATTACCATGCCTGTTTGATTCCCTGTAAGGTTTATGTTTATGGGCTTGCTAAATTGCTTCATCATATCAGTCATAACATTACATAACAGTTGGTCATGTTAAAAATGCTAATATGAGGGCAGAAGAATCAGAAGGGCTTTGATTGGCAACCAAAGACTAAAACAGATCCAGTTCCCTACAAAGTTCAGGTATGTGAACTTTTATCTTAAGTATTCTTGGCTCATAATTAGTTACTCAGTTTTGCTCACTTCGCAGATGTGTAAGTATTTTGTGTACTGATCAATTGTGATACTGGAAGTTGGCAGAATGTACTTGGAATCAATACAAATCGTGAGAAAGAAAGAAAGAAAGATCTTAATCATTTTGTATTGGCTTTGAATCTGTTTTCCGACCTCCAGGTGGACCCAATAAAATCGTATGCCCCGAAAATCTCTGAAAACTGACAAAAGAAAACGAAACGTGACATGTCAAGAGACGGCGCCCCCAGCTCTTTCTTTTAGTGCTTCTGGACCAGGTGATGTCACTACACGTCTTGCTGGAGACTTTCCCAGACCTTCAAGGAGGGAGAGGAAAACTTTTTCGAACAACAGTTAGGGGAGGGGAGAGAAAGTTGGACAAGGAGAACACCAGGACTATTGCTTTCCTTCCCGCAACTAAACCTCAAGGATTGGCGTTGAGAAACTGTGGATTCCAGCAAGATTGCGCGCACATCGTACCATCTGCGCTTTGGGAGATAATCGTTGGATTCATGTGGTCTTAACCTGAAGGAACTATCGATTACCTTAGGTATGGATAACCGTTTTCAAAACCGCGCCATGGGCGACTGGAAAATAGGCTACATCTGCGCAGATATGCAGTACGAAATTGGACATCGATTGAGGGCACACTGTGTTGTAAACAATCTGCAAATATTTTGAACACCTATAGTTGTCTCACTGTCCTTATATGTTTCTAACTAAACATCAGGGATTCTCTGCATGTTTGCATCTCTAGCGCAACAAATGACTGATGATTCTTAAACGAGCTTTGACCTTAAATTGTTATTGATGAATTATCGGCAAAGCGAGTTGCCGGTTTATATAATTGTATCAGCCACACGGCATTATGCATCGTTGTGGAGGCTTTCACAAGCGTGACTC
>NC_137918.1:5966555-5969055 GCF_963457725.1 Sprattus sprattus
CTCTCTCTCTCTTGCTCTCTCTCTCCGCTCTAGGTTGGAACAGAGAGAGGTCATCATGTGGCCGCTGCTGCTGCTGTTTCCTGCCTGCTTGAGCTACTTGAGTGGCCTGGTGTCCGCTGAGGGTGAGTATCTGGTCTCTAGTACACATGCAGATCACTGTGTTTCTTTTCTGGTCTACATGGGCCACACTGTGGGACAGATCTGGTCTACATGGAGCACACTGTGGCTCAGACCTGGTCTACATGGAGCACACTGCTGTCACAGCTGTAGTAGAGTAAAGGGGGAATCTACGTAGTTTTAGTCACATTCTATTATTTTATGAGGGACATTGTTGTGTCAAAGGGGTTGGGCAAATGCAGCCATGGTTCATGATCCAGTAGGGACCCAGCTAGACTTGTTCCAGACTGTCAGCTCCGATCTGAGACCCAACCCAAAGTTAAATCTTACTGTGCATCAGACTGACCTGCTTCACCGTCACGTATACTGTGGGTACCATCGCAACGCTGGAATCAGTGAATGAACACATCTATCCATATGGTCATTCCGTGATGTAACAGGAAACATATGGAACAGAACAGAATATGGTTTGCATCGTTTGATTTCGTCCTGTTTCACTGAGACAAATGCATTCCTGGCATTGAGAGTTGTGGATGTGTAGCTGCTATAATTCACACTGCCCAGGCCTTTACTCTGTCTTTGGAAAGGTTTGTGGCATTTTCTCTTGAAGAATCTTAATGTTTGCTATTTTTCATAGTTTCTGCTGTAGTGTGGTCACTCTTAGATAGCCGCTAGACGCTAGCCCTTTGGTTCAGTGCACTCTCTGACCGCTATGGCTGCAGACATGATGGGGAGGATGTGTGTGTGTGTGTGTGTGTGTGTGTGTGTGTGTGTGTGTGTGTGTGTGTGTGTGTGTGTGTGTGTGTGTGTGTGTGAGTGTGTGAGTGTCCAGAGAGTGAAGCTGCAGCCTGGTGCTTTGAGAGCTGGCCAGCATGAGCTGCCTGCAAGGGAACTGTGCCCTGGGAGAGAGAGGCGGCCAGGCCAGCGAGCGTGGATGGTTTAGAGTCCAGAGCTGTCTGATATCCCCAGAGCAGAAGGCCTGTGTGTGTGTGTGTGTGTGTGTGTGTGTGTCTGTGTGTGTGTGTGTGTGTGTGTGTGTGCAAGCATGTGTGTGTGCGTGTATTTTTCTGTGTGTGCGTGCAGGTGTACACATTTATTGTTTGTGTGTAAGCGTGTTTGTGTGTACGTGCAGGTGTGTGTGTGTGTACGTGAGTACGCTTGTGTGTTTTTGTTTGTATAGGCATGTGTGTGCGTGCAGGTGTGTGCATGTGTGTGTGTGTGTGTGTGCGTGTGTGTGTGTGTGTGTGTGTGTGTGTCTGTATGTGTGTGTGTGTGTGTGTGTGTGTGTGTGTGTGTGTGTGCGTGCGTCTGTGGGAGAGTGAGCATGGCTGCGATAGGTTCCAAACCTGTTTGATCTCTCAGGAGGGTCTCTCTGGAATCTGTAAAATGCTGTTTGATTTCAAACTAGGCTACTTCACAACACCCTGGCCCTCATCACTCTCCAATCCTCTAACCTTCCACCATTTCATAGCAGTTCATGACACCAGGGAAGAAGCAGACCAATACATCAATGCTAAACTCAAACCAGAAGGGCAGAAGTTATTAGGGGGTAGTGTGTAGAATAGCCAAAAGGCCCATCAGTTTTTCATCAGGAGTTATTGCTGAAATTCATATGTTTTTCGATTAACAGTTCACTGTCAGGTCACTAAACATTTCAGCAAGAAGCTTTCTCTTTCTGGTATAGATTTTGCACTGTTATGCCTGAGGAGACTCAATGCCCTGAGTACGGTGTGTTGTGAATCAAATTAGCTTCTAACATTTTGCGATAGCCTTTTACATCTTAGCCATAAAGGAATTATAAATGAAAGGATGGGATACTGGGATGTATGTGGTTACGAGATAAAATCCACAGGACGGGATAACCTTAACCTTGTTTTTGTAGGAGTTTTCTTCTCTAAATCCCTTCAGTCAGAACTGGAGGCGAGTCCATTGCCATCATTACTCACATGTCAAATATTCACACACTATAGATTTAGTTCTCAGTCTTAGTGTTTAGTTCTCAGTCCTTCATCTGTCAATGCTTATGGACATGGTCCTCTAAGACTTCACCTCAGATGTTTCTGCTGACGTCCCTCAGAGAGCAGAGATAGGGACTCTCCTCTTGTCCCTTGGAGAACCTCTCTTTAGCCTGGGGCCTCTCCCATCTCCTCTTTGTTGCTTGGAGAACCTCTTCAGCCTGTCAGTGTCCTCTTTGTTGCTTGGAGAACCTCTTCAGCCTGTCAGTGTCCTCTTTGTTGCTTGGAGAACCTCTTCAGCCTGTCAGTGATTATCCAGCCAGCGCCACAAACAGTCGTCTGTCTCCTCAGGCTGCCCCGCCACGAACCACATAAGCCCAGATAGTAGCTGCTTACCGCCCTGATCTGGTCCAGATCTGGTGCTGATG
>NC_137918.1:5971555-5989055 GCF_963457725.1 Sprattus sprattus
GAGGTACTTCAGACACCTCAGTGACAACTCAAACACACACAGACAGACACACACAGTGACAATTCAAACACGCACAACGACAACTCACACACACACACACACAGTGACAACTCAAACACACACATTGACAACTCACACACACACACACACAGATACAGTGACAACTCACACACACACAGTGACAACTCACACAAACACAGTGACAAATCACACACAGACACACAGTGACAATTTACACACACACAGTGACAACTCAACGTCTTAATTCCCCACTCCCCTTCACCGCGCTAAGCGAGTACAGTAGAGAAACACACCGTAGGTTCACTCAGGTCTGTGAATTTCCGTTACGTTAAGTGAACGGACTACTCGTTGAATTATATGAAAGATGTGAATTAGAAGCGAGACGGTCATTTATTACAGTAGTCAATGAAAAGAAATATCCGACCTCCACACGTCAGGGGGCCCATTAAAATCCAATATTTCTGAGGAACCATGTCATATAGCAGAGGTGAAATGCTCATTGTGTTACCTTTTGGTATGAAATGTGCCGTATAAATAAAGTTTGATTTGATTTGATTTTTGAGGAAGACACTGAAGACTCACTCAGATCTGTATGCTGAGCAACAGATCCAACTCCTTCCCTGCTAACAAAAAAACAAATACTGGAACAGAACAATCTGAACAGTTAGGAGGGAACAAAAAGTTAGCAAAGTTGGCATCTCACTGAGGGATTTTTTTTGATAGTGCTGACTTTGCAGGAAGGTGTGTGGTTTTCAATATGCCCTGACAAGGAAGTTCAAAAGCTCCAGTGAGCGCTACTGAGGATTCAATCCTGTCAAAACTATAGTATGTCTTCCCAGAAAGATTCGGGAAACTTGTTCTTAACCGAATCAGGCCTTTTGTTTCGTTCTGGTGTCTGTGACTTATGCCCCTTCCTCTCACATCTATCTATAAATCTCTTTTTGGTGCACTTTCCCTATACCCTTCTATCCCACTGAAAACAGTAAGATTTCTCTGCCCTGTGTGAGACGTGTGTCTCTATCCTCCTGTCTCCAAAGACAATGGGCCTCATTCTCGACAGCAGTTGGGAAGACTTTCCGAAGGATTTCAGAAGGAACTCCACTTTGGAAACATTTATGAAAACATTTGCATTCTCGTTATTTTTTTCTTCTGTGCTTTCTTCTGAACTTCAGACAACTTTCAGAACTCGAAATAGCAGTCGTAACTCTACCGGAATCTTCTCAAATGGGATTCCACGGGCCATCTTGTGGTTATTTGAGGAATCGCGTTGAGGAATGACATTTGAAAAAACTCCGTATTACAGTAAAAGGGTTAACGGGCGAATTTGTGAGATACGAGAATATTTGTATTATTAACAATTACGTTTCACATTTATAGTCATAATTATACGAGGTAGTGTTTATTGTTACACTAGGTCTATATGGCTCGTAGCTTGACTGTTCTCTCCCTTGTATGTCACTTTGGACAAAGGCAGCGTCTGCTAAGAGACTGATTGGGAATGACATGAACACTGCAAATGTAAGTGAATAAATAAATAAACACTAAGCTCAATCTCTAAGAACTAAGGCATGCATTTATTGCAATTTATACTACTACTGGTGGCCAGTCTTCACCCCTATGGTGGCCATTTGGAAGGACAAGACGGACTACCATTTCTACTCGTACTTGGGACCGGTCTTCACACCTATGGTGCCTATTTTTCGATAAAAAAAAAAGAAAGTGACTACTTAAATGTGTTTTACGGACTTCAGACGTTCAACGTTATACAATATCTCCACCTTATTAATGAACACCTGTTACGAGGTGGATTCGGGAGATTGCGACAGCACACGTTTCTAAAATTGCGTCTCCTTATAAGGAGCTGGCAGGGCGTGTATGTATGCAAATCCACTTTCACGAGAACGCGCATCAATCTAAGAAGCTAATCGGAAGGAACCCAGCTGAGAAGACTTCGGCTGCTTATGAACACATTTTCAAGCGTGCGGGAATGCAGCGGAAGCGTTTCTCTTACGTTGTTTTTGCGAAGTCGTGTAAGAAACATTTCTGAAGAATTACAGAAAAAGGTCGAGAATGAGACCCAGTGTTTCTACAGCTAACAGGGATTCCCAGTGTATAAGTTATGGAAATGTGCTACTGTCTTTACTGTTACTTCTTGATTGTCACTTAATGGATCGTCATAACAGTACTCCCCTTGTCTCTTCCTCAGATGTGCGATGCCCCTCTCTTCAGGTGGAGGCCTGGAAGTTTCCGCAGACCCCCAGGGACCTCATCACAGGTATTAACCACCTATCTCCGCGTCTGGTCGGGCTGACTTGTATGCTGACCCTTGTTCGAATCTGAACCGTATGTTGCCATGGTTTCAGGGGAGATGACCCAAAAGGAAGTAAGGCAGGCAGAACTACGGGGAACAAACAGAGAGACGTTCTAAAAACAAGGCAGGGTCCAAAACCACAACTCTTGTGTTGACTCTGGCTTGAATCTGAACAGGATGTTGTCCGGTTCTGGTCCTGATCTAAGTTGGATCGGGTCCAGATATGGCTTGGATGTGGTGCTGATCTGGTCCTACTCAGGACTGGATGAGGGACTGTTATAGATTCAGCATCTGTCTAGCAGACACACTAATGTGCTCCGTTTCTGCTGTTCCTACTCATGTTTGACTCTTGTAGCCTTTTTATGATTACATGGATGTCAGGCGTCAGGCACGGGGGCAGAAACACCACTGGCTCTATCCAGTCCAGTGAAAGCATGAGGACGAAATCTGTTCGTCCGCTTGAAACCTCATTCACTCAATACTAGATATAAAGTCACTGCTTAAATACATTTGTCAACTGTCTCTATTTTTCTACAATTAATGTCAATATTGTGGTTTGTTTAGCGTTTATGAAATTGATTGCGCACAAATTCTCATTGCATGCAACGTATTTAGCTCTGTAATGAGGGATAGATGTTTCGCGGTATGGTGTGTTGCGAATGGTGGGTTTGGTTATGACAGACTGAATGGTGGTTTGTGTGGCTAGCCTCTAGGTTAAATGTGGTGAGTTTTTAATTGATTGGGTGTTTTTAGTTGTTAGTTTCTGGTCCCGTAAATAGTAATTTGAATACGTGGTGTTTGCGGTTAGTTACTGGTCGATATATTGAATTGTGATCTGAATTGATAGTTTATGAGGTCACTGGTCTATTTGAAGAATTGTGACTTGAACAAGTGGTTTGTGGTGTAAATTTCTGGTTTATGTGATGAGCTCTGAGATACTGGTCTGTGGGTGATCCCTATTGGTCACTGGTCTGTGCGTGATCCCTATTGAATTAAACAGTTGGTTTGTGTGGATACTTCTATATGAAGAAAATAGGTGGTTTGTGTGGTTAGGTCTGGCACCTGCCTGTGTTGCGTCGATATTTGACTGAGTGATTTTTGTCTGAAACAATTTTGTGTGTGTGCGCGTGTGTGTGTGTGTGTGAGACAGTGTCCGAGTGTGTGAGAGAGAGAGTGTGTGTATGTGTGTGTGTGTGTTATAATCTGTCCACAGGGTGTGTATTGTGTTATTGACGAGTGTGTTAATGGATTGACCGGCAGGTTTTAATCTGGTGCGGCGCTTCTCTCTGGTAAAGAACGCCGAGGTGAAGAAGATCCGTAACCCGCGAGGCCCCCTCATCATGCGCCTAGGCAAGGTGTCTCTCACACAACCCACCGAGTAAGACACCCTCTCTTTATCTCTCTACCTCTCTCTGACTTTATCTCTCTACCTCTCTCTCTCTCTGACTTTATCACTCTACCTCTCTCTCTCTGACATTTTTTCACTCTACCTCTCTCTCTCTCTACCTCTTTCTGACTTGATCACTCTCTACCTCTCTCTTTCCCTCTGTTGATCTATTTTCTGTCTGCCTGCCTCTCTGATGATATATTTTCTGTCTGTCTCCCTTTTGATCTATTTTCTGTCTGTCTGCCCTATTCATCCATCCATCACTCATATGCCTCTTCATCTATCTATTTCCCCTACCTGTTTTGTTCTCACCTCTGCCCTCAAACTCCCCTGTCTCTTAATTTATTCAGATTTACCTCTCTCTCAACTTTCAACTCCCTACACTGGCTGGTTGCTCAGACTGTCTGACAGATATGCACTTTGACAGAATGCACACACACACATTCTCTAGTACAGGCAAGCAGTATTACAGCAGCTTTTGAGCTGTAATATTATCTATAATTTATCTGTTGCGCAGTTCATTTTATTTCAATCTCCACTTCACAAAGTAGTGAAGTCTAAATTTTGATTATCTTTCTTTACACACATACACACAAACACAAACACACAATGTGTGAATAACTGAAGACCAGAGAGAAAGAGAGTGTGTGTGTGTGTGTGTCTGTGTGTGTTGGAGTAGTCCATTGTATGTTTTTCTTTTTTTTTGCACTAGCCACATAATTCATTCTCCTCATGCTTATGCAATGATTGTTTTTGCAGACCATCACACACACACACCCCCCAGACACACACACACACACACACCCTCTGTGCTGTTAATCCATGAGTGTGTTTTTTTATTAGCAATAACACTGATTGCCTGGAGGTTGTATGGGCAACCACTGAGAAAGCACTCCTAATGTGCCGACCAGTTCCCTTGTGGTCTGGCCCCTGAAGAGGTTTTCAGAATAGAAACACAGGCTTGTGTTCAGGCGTCTGGCCCCTGAGGATGTTTAGATTAGAAACACAGGCTTGTGTTCAGGCGTCTGGCCCCTGAGGATGTTTAGATTAGAAACACAGGCTTGTGTTCAGGCGTCTGGCCCCTGAGGATGTTTAGATTAGAAACACAGGCTTGTGTTCAGGCGTCTGGCCCCTGAGGATGTTTAGATTAGAAACACAGGCTTGTGTTCAGGCGTCTGGCCCCTGGAGAGGTTAAGAGAGAACCAACTCAGGCTTTCTGTCACCTTACTCTTTGGACTAGGCTACTACGTTTATAGGAATCTGGTTAAATAAGTTGTCTGTATCAGTGTGGTCTTTGGAAGAGACACAGTTTGAGCTTGAACTAAATACAATAATTTAGACGTGTAAGAGGAACATTCAAGCTCATCAAATTAGTGTGTGAAAGCAGGAGCACATGTGGGTATTTTTTGTTTGACAGTGTGTTATGGTCTTTTATTTTGTGTTTTTGCTCTTTGTTTCACCAGGTGTGGTTAGGCATGGAGGAATGACTCTTGACATACGACGTAGTTTTTTTTTTTAACGTTGCTGTGTTTGAACCAATTTCGTCGAAGAAATAAAACGAATACACAAACAGCTGATTAAAAAAAAACTGAATGAACACGGGCTAACTAGCTGGCTGGTTTGTCAAAAACTACCCACAAGAGCGATGTTCAGTAGCTAGTAGCTAGTAGTTTAGTAGGCCTACCCACTTTTTTATGGGGTAAAGACAGAAGAAAATAGGAGTGATGTCCTTAGAGCAGGACGCTGGTCAAATAACGAAGCAGTTTATAATGTATAATAATTTATAATGAGCTTTTTAGAATCTAGATATACAATTCAGCGGTAATAACTTTAATATTTGCAGCGTGTGTCACCTCTTACCAACTCATTAGGTGTTTAAACATGTTAATTCGTCAATGCAAAGATCCTGCATTCTTCTCTGTAGCCTGTTGCATGAGTTGCGCCTGCGTGTGACGAAACAAGGTCGTAAATTGAAAACTGAGACGGTGGTCGATTAAACAAGAATTGAAATGTGATCAACTTTGTGAAAATGAAGCACTCGATTTGTTTATGGTGTGGTAAATAACAGGACTTAAACATCCACATCTAACTGAAATTTCTGTAGACTGCAGAACAACCAGCGAGTCGTGACATAGGTTACCCATGAGCCTTTGCGATTAGGCGCTTGTAATTCTGAACGTTTATTTTATTTATCTACTTCAGTGCATTGGTGATGATTTATCACTTCGAAACAAATGTGTTTGTTTGTTGTGCTTACATTATTAGATGAGTCTGATTGATTTATTGATTAGCTGGTCAATGCACCACATTTCCCAACCATGGAAGAATCGACTTACCGAAAATGTATCTGCTCATTTCGACCATCTACCTGTCATGCCTTAAACTGATGAGTAAGGAAAATAACGACACGGGGTGACGCCCGTGTCCTCGTCTAACTAAACGAGATCATTTTTTGAAGGGGTATAGGTCTGTTTGCTAAGGTGACTCGCTTACTTCGTGAGATGCCTTGCAAGCCAAGGATCTACCCTACCCTATCCACTGTAAAAAAAAAAAAAAAAAATGTATAGACCATGTGTCGGGAACCTGTGGCTCCCCGCCATTGACTCTCTTCGGTTCTACTTATGCGTGTAAAATCTTTCTCACATATGAAAGACGAACCTGCGCCCGCGTTTAAATGACGAAAGCCTCAATGTTTGCATGAAGCTTCACCACTGAATATGAGCCAGGCTACAGGCCATCAGCAAGTCTATGCATAACCAGAAGGCGCATTCTGGTAAATATCCAAAACTATTTCTTGTAATCATGTTTTTGGTAAAATGGTAAAAGTGGCTCTCCAGGCAAAAAAGGTTACCGACCCCTGGCATAGACCTATGTCTAGGAAGGATATTCTTTGGTATGTTACCTGAACCAACAGTTTTAGAATTGAAAGTTTCAACAAGATTTTAGAAGTCCACTATTACTTTGCTGAGGAGAGTACACATGAGCAGCTCCTTCAAACATGGTTGGTGCCCCGCCTCTTTGTCACACTTCACCAAAAGTCATAGAAGATGTTATGTTGACACACTGTTATTTCATTCATTTACTTTTGATCTCCCCAGAGACACTATAACGCTCACGGCTGTTTTGGAGACGTACATCTTTATTTTAATTTAATCGGCATAAGGAGCCAGGGAGTATCCATAGCCCGTCACCTTAAAAGCAGCACTCTCTCATTCCTTAGTATGCTTCAGGCAGAAGTGTAGATGGCCTCTCACCTTTGACCCCAGACTAAAACAAAGGAACCAGGAAGATGGAAAAGGCATAAAGTTCTTTAAGGCTATTTAGGATATTTGGTCTAGTCTTAAGTGTGTACCTTTTTCAGGTACACACCCTGCCTGCCTGCCTGCCCTGCCGACCTCCCTGCCTGACCTCTAACCATATCATAATTTATTCGGACCACCTTGTTAAAGGTGCAATTTGAGTTTATATTTATTTGGAAAGCCAGTCAAAGAGGCCATTGCTAGTGGCTGTTGAAACAGATCTATCTATCTCTTCTCTCTTTCTCTATGTATATATAAGTGGGTATGTGTGTGTATCTATGAAAAGCAACCGGCGAGTCATGTCCTAGGGTACCCATGAGCCTTTGCGACTAGGCACTTGTAAATCTGAAAGTTTTTTTTATTGATGTACTTCAGTGGAATTATAACAAATGGTGATGATGTATCACTTTGAAACAAATGTGTTTGCTAAAATTACTAGATGAGTCTGAGTGATTTATTGATTAGCTGGTCAATGCACCACATTTTCCAACCATGGAAGAATCGACTTACCGAAAATGTATGTCCTCATTTCGATCACCTGCTTGTCATGCCTTAAACTGATGAGTAAGGAAAATAACGATGCGGGGTGACGCCCGTGTCCTCGTCTAACTAAACGAGATGAATTTTTGAAGGGGTATAGGTCTGTTTGCTAAGGTGACTTGCTTACTTCGTGAGATGCCTTGCAAGCCTAGGATCTACCCCATCCTATCCACTGTACAAAAACAAAACTTAGAGACCTTGGTCTAGGAAGGATATTCTCTGGTATGTCACCAGAACCCTTAGTTTTAGACTTTTGAAAGTTTCAACAAGATTTTAGAAATCCACTATTACTTAGCTGAGAAGAGTACACATGAGCAGCTCCTTCAAACATGGTTGGTGCTCTGCCTCTTTGTCACGCTTCACCAAAGTCCTAGAAGATTTTATGTTGTCACACCTTTATTTCATTCATTTACTTTTGATCTCCCCAGAGACACTATAACGCTCACGGCTGTTTTAGAGGCGTACATCTTTATTTTAATTTGTTCAGCACAAGGAGCCAGGGAGTATCCATAGCCCGTCACCTTAAAAGCAGCATGCCAAATGCACTCTGTCATTCCTTGGTATGCTTCAGGCAGAAGTTGAGTCTCCCTGTCTGTCCGCCTGCCTGTCTACCTGCCTGTCTGCCTGCCTGCCTGTCTGTCTCCCTGCCTGTCTACCTGCCTGCCTGTCTACCTGCCTGCCTGCCTGCCTGCCTGACCTCTAACCATCTCATCATTCTTTTGTACAACCTTGTTAAAGGTACAATTTGAGTTTATATTTATTTGGATAGCCAGTCAAAGAGGCAAATTACTTCTAAATTGATAGTGGCTGTTGAAACAAACACAACCTCACTAGGGTCTTTGAGCAGATCTATCTATCTATCTCTTCTCCCTCTCTCTCTCTCTATGTTTATATATATATTTATAAATGTGTGTGTGTTTATACATACAGTATATATATATATATATATATATATATATATGAACATTAACATGATATATCTACATATGCATACATTTTTACCTATTCATCTGATGAGTTGATCCTGAATGGTAAATGCACAGGGAGAGTGCAGGTGCCACTTCAGTGTATTGCAATCTTATACAGGATGTCAGTTATGTTTGCATGTGTGTGTGTGTGTGTGTATGTTTGTGTATGTGTGTGTGTGTGTGTGTGTGTGTGTGTGTGTGTGTGTGCCTGTGTGTGTGTCTGTGTGTCAATAGAAACAAAAACAGAGTGTGTGTTTGTGTGTTGGTGTGACTGCATGTGTGAATAGAACTAGTAAGAGAGAATGTCTGTGTGTGAGTGTATGCCTTTGAGTGAGTGTTTTCAGTCAGTTGATGTTTATCTCTTGTGAAATGGGATTGTTTGCCTGAAGGCTTGCCAAATGGGTCAGTTATGGTGCTTTACGTGTGCAGGGTTGGCTCTGTGTGTGTGTGTGTGTGTGCAGGGTTGGCTCTGCAGGAAGCACAACCCTCCCTGTCAGGTTTGTTTACAAGACTTTTCTCTGCTTTTCTCGCTCATCTGAGTTGTCATTGCTCGTCATCTCAACCATATGTTCCACTCGGTGGCACAGACACACAGATACACACACACATACACACGTACACACACATACACATATGTACACACACACACGCACACGCACACACACACACACACACACACACGTACACACACGCACACACACACACACACACACACCACTCAAAAATGCAGATACAAACAAATACACAAACATACACATACACCCACATATACGTGCACTCACTAAGGAATACACATGCAACACATGAAGACGCACAGACACATCCCACATTCTCCGTCAGTGAACTCACAGCACTTGAAGCTAGAGTGAGTGAGAGAGAGGGAAAGAGGGAGAGAGAGAGAGAGAGAAAGAGAGAGAGGGGGAAGAAACTTCTATGGTATGTTTTGACTGGAATGCTGCCAGCTTGATCAGCAGAAAAGGAAAATTAATCCCATCTTTGTCCTTGGGTTAGCCTTCCATCTGAGAGACACGTCTCACTGTCTTAGCTCTCTTTCTCTCTCTCTCTCATTCTCTCTCTTCTTCTCAATCTCTCTTCCTCCTGTCTCATCTTCTCAATCTCTCTTCCTCCTCTCTTCTTTTCTCAATCTCTCTCCTCTCTCTTCTTCTCAATCTCTTTTCCCCCTCTCTCATAATTTCAATACATCTGTCCCCCTCTCTTTCTTCTTCTTCTCAATATCTCTCTCCCTCTCAGCTCTCCATGTCTCTCCCATCCTCCAAAGGTTACAGACAGATGTAGACAATCACAGAGATGGGGGGTGATTTTTTTTCTTTCTCTTTTCTTTCTGTTCTGAGTTGCTTTTCATTCGTCGAGTGAGTGAAGCGCAAACTACTAGGGTAGGCTCCTGCTGAAAAGGGCTTAAGGGAGGCCTGTGTGCTTCTTGACTGCTGTGTGTATGTGCGTGTGTATATGTGTGTGTGTGTGTGTGTGTGTGTGTGTGTGTGTGTGTGTGTGTGAGAGAGAGAGGAGGGGCATCCACTGAAAAGGCTTAAGGGGGACTGTATTTTTTAAGGGAAAAGGCTTAAGGAAGGCCTGTGTGCTTCTTGTCTACGTCATGTGTGTGTGTGTGTGTGTGTGTGTGTATGTGTGTGTGTGTGTGCAACCATGTGTCTGTGTGTGTGTGTCTGTGTGTGTGTGTGTGTGTGTGTGTGTGTGTGTGTGTGTGTGTGTGACTGTGTGTGTGTGTGTGTGTGTGTGTGTGTGTGTGTGTGTGTGTGTGTGTGTGTAGGGGCTCCCCAAGGAGCATTTGAAGATGCTTAAACTTCAAAATTCCTCTTGCTTCAGTATGGTAACAACTCAGCAATAATTCAGTCAAACAACACTTTACAGAGCCCAGACCATGAACTCCTAGTGCAAGCACTGAGGCGATGGTGGCAAGGAAAAGCAAAAGATAAACCTCAGAGCAAGCAGATAAATTCATACACGCATGAGGATTAGCATGCATGAGACACATATACATACAACATTACATAATACATATAAGATGGTGCATACAGTACATGCTACATGTCACAGTGGGGACTCTAGACTGTGGGCAGAGAGAAGACATATTGAGAGAATGGAATTAGGTATTCTCATAGATTGATTAATACTGACATGCATTGTGAGATTTGTGAACAAATCAGAGAGAGAATGTTTTTTAAACGTTTTTATTCATGAAAATAAATCCTGAGCCACAGTGGGCTATATACAATGGACTGTGAAGCCTGTTAGGCTATCTCTTGCAGCTGTTAAATGGCTTAAGTAGCCAACATAAAGCCCAGGTGTGCCTTGCAAGTGCTAGCCAGCTGTTTCTTTATGCATTACTACTAGAACTGATTGATCAACTGAGTGCTTTCTATTCACACTGCACAATTTGTTAACCGCAAATTGTTATGTTTTAGTGCCAACTTGTTCGTCACATCGTTTAAGTCAGCCTGGTGGTTTCCCCTTAGTCTCCGTCCTAACAAGAGCAGCTCCTGTAGTCGCATTCTCAGTTTTCAGGGTTCTTTTGTGAGGTTCTTGTTAAATGACGATATGCTGCACTGAATACTTTTCATTTCAAATCGTAGTAGTAAGTTGCACTTACACGCCATGGTTTTTCATCCCTCTGGAAAATCTGTCTCTTGCAAGTGTTTGTACCCCCTGGCCCCCGTCCCCCCACCCCCATTTACCTTCTGTGAGGCCATTGTGTTACCCCCTGGTATGAAATGCGCCGTACAAATAAAGTTATATTTTATTTTTTATTTTATTTAGTTATAATGGTGGAAAACAATGGTCATGGCCATCAGCAATAGGGAAAGAAAAGAGAGACGACTTAGTGCACAATTTGAAACAATATGTTACAGTATCCAGGCAGTATCAGAGAGATGGCAGAGCGAGGAGGAAAGGGCAGTTGTATGGTCTCACACATGAGAGGAAGGGGAAGTTGTATGGTCTCACACATGAGAGGAAGGGGAAGTTGTATGGTGTGGCACATGAGAGGAAGGGGAAGTTGTATGGTGTGGCACATGATAGGAGGGGGAAGTTGTATGGTCTCACACATGAGAGGAAGGGGAAGTTGTATGGTCTCACACATGAGAGGAAGGGGAAGTTGTATGGTGTGGCACATGATAGGAGGGGGAAGTTGTATGGTCTCACACATGAGAGGAAG
Source organism: Sprattus sprattus (assembly GCF_963457725.1). Classification (NCBI taxonomy): domain Eukaryota; kingdom Metazoa; phylum Chordata; class Actinopteri; order Clupeiformes; family Clupeidae; genus Sprattus; species Sprattus sprattus. The sequence continues at coordinate 5,983,272 of NC_137918.1, forward strand.
GGGAAGTTGTATGGTGTGGCACATGATAGGAGGGGGAAGTTGTATGGTCTCACACATGAGAGAAAGGGGAAGTTGTATGGTCTCACACATGAGAGGAAGGGGAAGTTGTATGGTCTCACACATGAGAGGAAGGGGAAGTTGTATGGTGTGGCACATGAGAGGAAGGGGAAGTTGTATGGTGTGGCACATGATAGGAGGGGGAAGTTGTATGGTCTCACACATGAGAGGAAGGGGAAGTTGTATGGTCTCACACATGAGAGGAAGGGGAAGTTGTATGGTGTGGCACATGATAGGAGGGGGAAGTTGTATGGTCTCACACATGAGAGGAAGGGGAAGTTGTATGGTGTGGCACATGATAGGAGGGGGAAGTTGTATGGTCTCACACATGAGAGAAAGGGGAAGTTGTATGGTGTGGCACATGATAGGAGGGGGAAGTTGTATGGTGTTACACATGAGAAGAAGGGGAAGTTGTATGGTGTGACACATGAGAGGAAGGGGAAGTTGTATGGTGTGACACATGATAGGAGGGGGAAGTTGTATGGTCTCACACATGAGAGGAAGGGGAAGTTGTATGGTGTGACACATGAGAGGAAGGGGAAGTTGTATGGTGTGACACATGAGAGGAAGGGGAAGTTGTATGGTGTGACACATGAGAGGTAGGGGAAGTTGTATGGTGTGATACATGAGAGGAAGGGGAAGTTGTATAGTGTTACACATGAGAGGAAGGGGAAGTTGTATGGTGTGATACATGAGAGGAAGGGGAAGTTGTATGGTGTGACACATGAGAGGAAGGGGATGTTGTATGGTGTGACACATGAGAGGTTCTTGGCTTCCTGGTCCTATGGCAGCATCACTCAGGAATGGTGCATGCTGGTCCAACACCACCATGCAGATGGTCTGGACGCCATGCCAACCCTGACTGGCAGGCCAGTGGCAGAGAGGCATCAGCAGAGACAGGCCTTTACCCTAGAGGCCATGCAATGAGGGCTGGACCTCTGCAAACTATTCGTTACTATGCGGAGTCATACAAAAGGGACGTCTAGCACATAGGTTATTTTATTACTGTAAGTACAGTGTTAAAAGTGCACTTCATGCTAAAGTTCATCATGTGAAGTATTCCTCAGATAGCCGGTTCAGTTGCTGGAGGCCTCCGGAAAGAGGGGGTCATGGTGGTCTGTGGATATCTGTACTATTGCTAGCCTCAGGGTAGAGGGTGGGGGACTGTGAATATCTAAGGGGGAAACTTGGATAACAGGTTTGTGTTTGCAATGGAAACTCTAAATTATTTTCTTTGAGGGTGTTGGGGTAATTTCACCCACAGGAACCAAGCCTCTCAGTGACACAGGCAAACAATCATAGCCAGCAACCTGGACTATTATAACACACCTGGTTGCACCACGCCCACCTGACTGATACTTATACGGTAAGGTAAACACTAATACATTTAAAACATCGTTTGGCTTGACAGATGTTGATGTGATGAGGCCTCTTTTATTTAGTTTTTCCCCCCAAGCGGACTTAAGTTGTGTCTGAATGACACCATCCACTCAAGAGGATGTCAAGACAGGATTGGTTACTTTAGCTGCATGTCATGCTCAACAGCACTGTTGTCAGTGTCTGTCTCACTCAGTTTTGTTTAAACACACACACACCCACACACACACACATACATGCATACACACAGGGGATCTTGAAAAGATTCTTGCCTCTGGGAAGTGTCTTAGCCATCAACAGAAAGTGTGTTTTGTCTGTATGTGTGTGTGTGTGTGTGTGTGTGTGTGTGAGCTAAGCATGCTGCCATTCAGGACAGGGGGTTCCGTGGCGGCAGAGGAGGGTGTGTACAGCTGTCTGGGCGAGATGAAGATATATACAGTACATGTCCTCTGTCCAACCCTGACATGTTTCAGCCCATCTTCACTCCCCCCTCTCTCCCTCCTTTCTTTCTCTCTGCTCCACCCTCTTTCTTTCTGCCCGCTTCTCTCTCTGTCCATCACACACTCTCACCCTGTGTGTCTGCCTCCCTCACACTCTTTCCCTCTCACTCCTCACACACCCTCTGTATTGCTCTCTCTCTCTTTCTTTCTCCACCCCCCTCTCTCTCTCCCTCCTGTCTCTCTGCCCAGCTGTTCTGTTTTTCCATGAGCTCCTCTGCATCCTGTGATAAATCACTGCCATTCCAGGTCTGAAAGAAACAAACTAGCTCCTGCTTCTGGCCTGGTGCTTGGGTGTATGAGCTTGTATATGTGTGTATGCCCATAGCCATTTGTGTGTGTGTGTGTGTGTGTGTGTGTGTGTGTGTGTGTGTGTGTGTGTGTGTGTGTGTGTGTGTGTGTGTGTGTGTTTGTGTGTGTGTGTGTGTGTGTGTGTGTGTGTGTGTGTGTGTGTGTGTGTGCATATGATTCTCTATGCATGCATCTTTAATTTCTTTTGCCCTTGACCCATAAGGTGACATCCTGAATATAAGCACTAGGTGGAATAAAGATTAACCTGCGGTGTGTGTGTGTGTGTGTGTGTGTGTGTGTGTCAGTCTATTTACCTTCCTGACTGAGAAGGCTGCTGAAATCAGTGTCAGGAGGTTATTCTCAGATGACGGGTTATTGCCACATCAATACTGTATATTAATGATGTTTATTTTAATACATTATGCCTGCTGCTCCACGGGTCAATTGCGAATGAAATGAGATACCTCTCTTTATTTCTCTCTCTACACATTCTTCTCACTCTTTCACCCTATCGTTCCCTCTATCTCTTTCTTACTCACTCTTTTTCTCTCCCTATCTCTCCTCTCTCGATTTCTCTGCGTATATCTCTCTCTCTCTGACCATGTCTCTCCCCTCTCTCTTTCTTTCTACCCCCCCCCCCTGCTCTCTCTTTTCTGAATGTGAGAATGTGAGCCTTGAGGGTGAAGGCGAGGGATTTTAATGCTGTATATGTATTATTGGTTTAGCCAAGAAAAAAGTTTAATAAGGAGTGTAAACCTCTCTCTCTGCTTCTCTCCCTCTCTCCCCCTCTATCTCTCTGTCTCCCTCTCTCCCCTCCCTCTATCTCTCTCTCTCCCTCCCTCTATCTCTCTCTCTCTCTCCCTCTCTCTCACCCCCTCCCTCTGTCCTTTTTCCTGCGCTGCAGTGTGGTGTTTCCCCGTGGCCTACCTGAGGAGTTCACTCTGGTCTTCACCCTTCTGCTGAAGAGGAAGAGTCTGAAGGAGAACATCTACCTGTTCCAGATCACTGATGAACATGGATATCCACAGGTACAACCAGCACAGCCACACCTCGTCCAGTTACACAAAAGCACTATTTGTATTCAGTAATGAAAAAAAGTACTGTTCTACTAATACATGTATTATTGTGTAATACCAATAGATTATAATTTAATACAGTAGAGTAAAGAAGAGCAGAGAAGAATAAAATAGGATAGAATATATTTTCATATACATTTAGTGAGCATAACTTATCAAGCAATTTATTGAACTAGTGTGACAATACCCACGATATTCCCGATGAATCAATAGGGATTACCATGACACTTGAGTATGACCGCTTGCTTCTTCCAATTTCCATTTGATTCTGCGCTCAAATAGAAACAGCTGGGATGGCTTATAGTTTTATAAATTCAAATGATTCATGAAAAGCGTATGCATATGCTCATTTTCATCCTGTGGACAAAAAGCCCCTTAGAAACACCACGATACTGAGCTGCTCATCCTTAAATTACAGCGTCATTGCAGAATAATTTGATCAATTAGATAACTAGACCCTATGATTTAGGCATCATAAACCAGTTTAACTTAAACTTTTTCTGTCAGTCGTATATTATAACACATTTACCCAAATGTCCGAATGATTGCAGAGTTTTGCCAACAGAAATTTCTAAAATAATGCAAGCTGAACACAACATCACCTGGGCTGTATGTTTAGCTAACTGTACATAAATACAAATAAATCTTTGTCGCAGTTTATTTAATTACACTCCTCAGTGCTTCTATGATTGCTGAGCTCTTTATCGTTTACACCTTCAGAAAAATAAAATAATTGGCAATGGTGATGACACATATGACGGATGGGAGACAATTACAATCTTCTGCAACCTTTAAAAAGGTTGTTGTAACCATACACTATTTGCCATGTCAGGATGACATATATGACTGTAGCAATGCTTATTAAAATACTCTTAAAAATGAGTATGTATCTGAAACATCAAAGTGAACATAAATATAAGAAGAATAGTCGGACGTTGGCAACCGCAAATGGAAATAGGAGATGGAAAATGTGACGGTTTTAGACTTGAATGTGTGTGTGTGTGTGTGTGTGTGTGTGTGTGTGTGTGTGTGTGTGTGTGTGTGTGCGTGTGTGTAAATCAGGGGGATTATACTGTATGTCATGGTGATTGAGTTGGGCAGTGCTGCAAATCATCACATTCCATCTTGTAACAAGATTTGTTTTTTTGTTTTTTTGCTACACAGCGGAAGATGAAAAAAAAAAGCTATTTTGAATTAGCAACACTTCCATATGTAATCTACCACAATGTTATCACTGGTTAGGCAAATATCCATCACATATTTAGTCTTGCAGTGTAATCCTGATGTAATCTCAGTTAGAGTTTTATGTTGAGTTTTAATTGTTTGTAATTCTCCCCAGTAATCGCACTAATATTGTCGCACTAATATTGTAATGTCTGGCCTTGTCCGCTGGGATCACTCCCATCGCTAGCGCTTCCTCAAACAGATTTATTGTGCGCCACAGACTGGGCTACACAGCTCCGCTCTTCCAAAGACTAATCTGCTGAATTGATTACTTTTAATTAGATCTTAATATTTGGATTCGTGAAGACGCCTGTGTGCTGGTAGACGGACTAGATTTGTCTCCAGTCGACGAGTTGTTTACTCCTTGGTAGTCAGTGTGTGTGTGTGTGTGTGTGTGTGTGTGTGTGAGAGAGAGCATGAGTGTGTGTGAGTGTGAGTGTGAGTGTGTGTGTGTGTGTGTATGTGTGTGAGTGCGTGTGTGAGTTTGTTTGTGTGTGTGAGTGTGTGTGTGTGTGTTTGTGAGCATGAGTATGATTGTGTGTGTGTATGTGTGTGTGTGTTTGTGTGTGTGTGTGTGTGTGTGTTGGTGTGAGTGTGTGAGAGCATGAGTGTGTGTATGTGTGTGTGAGTGTGCGTGTGTGTGTGTGTGTGTGAGCATGAGTGTGTTTGTGTGTGTGTGTGTGTGTGTGTGTGTGTAGGGGCTGGTTGGCTTCTCCACTACTTCCCAGTGGAAAGTGGAGCAGTGAAGAGCACCTGCTGTCGGTCATGCCTAATATGTGTTATTAATGATGCATCAGGAGTGTGTCCTGTGTGTCCTGCACACGTGATAATAGATCAGATAAACACACTTCCCGAGGCTGGCATCCCTCAGTCCCAAGCCTGGGGAGAGAGGGTAGAGGAAGGGGCCTCACAGAACATGGTGTTCAGGAAGTTAAAATATCAACACTCTTTCTTTCTGTCACTCTATCTCTATCTCTCTCTCTGTATTCTCCCATCACAACAACAGAAGAAATAGCCATCAGAACTCACAACACCAACTCACCAGAAGTCCACATATTTAATCTCTAAATCTCTCTGGTTCTGTCTCTTGTCCTGTTTATTTCTGTTTTTCTGTTGGTTATGTAGTTTGTTCTGGTGTTTTGGCCAAATGTTATATTAATACATATATCTATGTTTTTTATTACAATTTAAATTCTCTCCCTCTATCTCCCTCTTCCCTCTCTCTCTGTCTCTCTCCCTCTCCCCTCTCTGTGTCTCTCATC
>NC_137918.1:5991555-5999055 GCF_963457725.1 Sprattus sprattus
CCTGGTTACTCCGATACGCACAATATGTTCCCTCTCCTCCCATGCCTTCTCTTTCTGCTCCCCCCTCCCCTCTCTCTCTCTTTCTCTCTCTCTCTCACTGCTGAAAAGTCATGCCATTGTGTCTCAGGGAGATCACACTTACAGTTTCTCATCTAAGTCCCTCTTTTCACCTCTCCTCTCTTGTCTCTTCTCTTCTCTTCTCTTCTCTTCTCTTCTCTTCTCTTCTCTTCTCTTCTCTTCTCTTCTCTTCTCTTCTCTTCTCTCCTCTTCTCCTCTCCTCTCTTATCTTATCTTATCCCCTGTTATCCTCTCTTCTCTTCTTGTCTCATACATACTTTCCTCTCCTCTCTTTTCCTCTCTTCTCAATATGTGTGATGTGTGTGTGTGTGTGTGTGTGTGTAATGTTGTTTCATTGTATCCTTGTCCATGCTTTTCAACTCAGCATTGCATTCTTCAGATTGACTTTATATAAGCCCCCACAATGCAACAGTGCTATATTTAATATACATCCATAATTTAAATATCTCTCTCTCTCTCTCTCCTTCTCTCCCTCTTTGTGTCTTTCTTTGATTATCTCTCTCTCTCTCTCTCTCTCTCTCTCTCTCTCTCTCTCTCTCCGCCTCTATCACAGATTGATATCCAGCAAGTGATGGTGTACTGCGATCCATCTCTGGCCATTCAGGAAGCCTGCTGTGAGATTCCTGGAGCTCGGGTGAGGCAATCACACGCAACTGACCTTCATACACAGACACAGACACACAGAGACACACACACACACACACACACACACACACATGTAGAGCACATTCACACACACACACAAACACACATAAACACATAGACGCACATTCACACAAACGCACACAAACGCACACAAACACAAACACACACAAACACATGCACATATACACACACATGAGCAGGATGCCGTGCTTCATGCAACTCCACCAGGATTTTGTGGTATGCTATCCAAAGCACTCTGCTTTCTCAAATATAATGTTTTTGTGGAGCTGTTAGGGAAGTCTGTGAAAAGACATGAAAGCTGCCTTTTAAGATACTCTTGGCTGGAATTCTATCAGGAGAGAGAGAGAGAGAGAGAGAGAGAGAGAGAGAGAGAGAGAGAGAGAGAGATAGAGATAGAGAGAGCAGGGGAGAGAAAGATTTGTTTTATACGGAGAGACCATAAAAGAGGAAGTGAGAGACTGTGTGTGTGTGTGTGTGTGTGTGTGTGTGTGTGTGTGTGTCATCAGATAATAATCAGATAGCACTGTTGAAACAATGAAATCCAGACTTTTGCCTGTTCCTAGTAACTCCATGATTTGCATGTATGAGAGAGAAAGGACGGAAACTAGATAAAAAGGAAGTACAAAGGATGTGGCAGATTTGTGTGTAAATCACGGCCACAAAATTGCATGCTGTGAAGAGCTGGGATGAGATAATTATCACTGTGGCTGTGAGGCTGCATGTTGTATTTTACGATGGCAACGTGTTCCGACGGTTATTATGGCTTCTCAAGAGTGTACTCAAAGTTCCACAAGGACACACACATCACACACACTCACAACACACACTCTTTCTCTCTGTCTCTCACACACACACATATACACTCTGACACACACACACAAAATAACACTCAAGAACTTACAGACACAATTACATGCACCAAACACATTGACAGACACATACATACACTAACAGGGACACACACACACACACACACACACACATGCTCACATCAACCACACGCCTGCAACCACACTCCTATATAAATCCATGACATCTTATAAGTTCGTGCCCTTTCCCTGACATAAATGACACCCTTGACAGAGCTTCTGTCTTAACCCCTAGAGGACTGCTACCGTTAGCGCTGCTCAATGTATACGCTACAGTTCATAAATGTGTTCATATGTGTGTTTGTGTGTGTATTTGTGTGTGTGTCTGTGTGTGTGTCTAGTATGTGTTGTTGTGTATACGTGCTTTGTTTGTGACCAAAAAAGTGTGTGTGTGTGTGTGTGTGTGTGTGTGTGTGTGTGTGTGTGTGTGTGCGAGGTTACTAGAGATCATGTGAGCTTTGCCACTGAAGCGCCCTGTCAGGTTAGACAGTGATGGAGGCCTCCCACAGTTACTGCTGGGGATTGGTCAGTGATGGAGGCCTCCCACAGACACTGCTTGGGATTGGTCAGGGGGAATCAAATAAAGGCTGTTTACTGTCATTGTGATTCTTCAGCTAGACACACAGTGTGTGAGGATCGAGTCAAGATGCTTGTCTGATTTTTGTTTATAAGTGTTTGTGTAATCAGAAGACGTGTTATATGTGACCACTGAGATTGAGGATGGTGGCATACTTAGAAAAATAGTATTTGTATTTGTGTGTGTCTCTCTCTCTCAGTCATTTACTCTTGCACTGCATGTGTTTGTGTGTGTGTATGTGTGTGTGTTTATGTGTGTGTGTGTGTGTGTTTGTGTGTTTGTGTGTGTTTGTTTGTGTGTGTGTGTGTGTGTGTGTGTGTGTGTGTGTGTGTGTGTGTGAGCGAGGGGGATAGACAGAACTGTGAAGTGTGTTCTGCAGTGTAGATGTAAACTTTATGGTGATGTTCCAGCCAAAACACCAGATGTTGCTAAATCAGCAGTCTGTGGCGGTGACCTGAGTGGTGGTGACCTTTTACTTCTGAGTGAACTTGACCTTGGATGACCTTTCCTTCCTCCACTCAGTGTCCCCCTGATGCGCCCAAGAGTCGCCGCGCTGCTGAGCCTGGACCAGATGGAAACCTGGTGGAGATGGTGCCAAATCCCTTTAATCAGGTGCACTTACACACACACACACACACACACACACACACACACGCTCACACACACACACACACACACACACACACACACACACACACACACACTCTTATGCTCACACTCCCCTACACACACATTCTTACACACACATCCAACCCCCCACCCACACGCACACTAGAGCAAAGACCTAAACACTCACTCTCACACACACACACACACACACACACTTTTGCTTACACTTCCCAACACATTCTTACACACACACATCCAACCCCCCACCCACACATACACTCAAGCAGACCTAGGAAAGACCGTATCCGTCCTCCGAAGACAGCGTAAGATGTATGTCTAAACCCAGCTGAATTTCTCACAACCTGTTCCAAAGTTTTCTTATGCTGTTGCTTAGCTGCTTTGAACATGCTTGTCCACACGCATATGAATAATGGTCGACATATAACATGTAGAGAGTTAATGGTGCTTTGAGTTGGTGTGGATCATCACTGCACAATACCCTACAGGAATCAATTGCCCTTTCATTACATAACATAATAAATATATATTACATATTCATTACTGTCATTATAACATCTTCCTTGCTAAAGCACACAATTATCAACCTCAAATATTGACTTTTCAAATATTGACCGTGGGGGAGTAACAGAGTAATTTAGAAAATAAAATATGAATATCTGTCTTCAGATACAGTTACAATATAGATGGGTGGTAATCAGAGTACAGTTTAATTGATCACTCAAAGTGATTACCTTTTAAATCGACATGTGGAGGCTATTTGCTCTCAAAGTCAAATATTCCCATAAACCAGTGCTTCCGACGCCGGTGCGCTAAGTGCAAACGTATGAGTTGGCAGAGTCCTGACTTAGTCCAGTGCTCAGTGCTTGGTGCTGGTGATGGGCCTCGCAACCCCAGGGTCTGGCATAACCATTGCATCCACAGCTAATTAAATGTTAGCCGTGCGATTAGCTAGTATTTAAAATATGTTACTCACCTTGAGTAATCGAACTGAATATGTGACAAATTGCATTCTAGGACATTCTTTAATCTGGACTGGAAATCATTTAAAAATGTACACTCTCAACACTGAATATTGATATCTTTAGTCAATGTTTTTATGGCCGTGTGATTAGCGGGGGTGGTGAGAGAGGGAGGAAATGGATAGATGACCCAAATAGAGACTCAGTAATGAGAAATAAACTTCAAGTGTCTGAATCCAGTGGCATTCCATACCCTGGCCCCTACCAGCTAACAGCCTTTACAGATGTGGCAAAACAGACATACCTGTGTCTGAGGAACCCACTTCCTGCCAGAGGAAGACAACTAAGCACTGCTCTACAGAGAGAGAGAGAGAGAGAGAGAGAGAGAGAGAGAGTGAAAGGCAGAGAGAGACAGGCAGAGAGAGGAAGAGAGGGAGAGACACAGAGAGAGAGAGAGATAAAGAGAGAGAGAGAGAAATAGGGAGAGATTGAGAGATAGAGGGAGAGAGAGAGAGACAGGCAGAGAGAGACAGAGAGAGGGAGAGACAGAGAGAGGAAGAGAGGGAGAGAGGAAGAGAGGGAGAGACAAAGATGGAGAGAGAGGGTTGGAAAGAGACAGATGCACACACCTGGAACTCAGAGCCCTTCCTTAGTAGGGAGGACTAGAGCTTGTGAGGGACTTGCCTGTTTGGTTCTGGAGATTTCATCCTAAAATATTCATACATTGAACCCAGTTTGCTTTAATCTGGAGATAAAATGGCTCCAAAACAAGGGGCCGATGCCAAAAAAATACCCCTTTTCCCAGACTTGTGAAATGCATGTTAAATGAGGGGGGAATGATATGCTGTGCAAAAGTCTGCATTTCTGGAGAACGAGAGGGAGGATAAAAAAGGAAGAGGGACAGAGAAACAGACAGAGAGAAATTGGAACCCACTGATACAGTGCTTCTAAAGAATATAAGCAAAAGGGATTAAAGTAGAACAAGCTTCAAGCTTCTCCTCCAGCTTTGAAGTGAGAAGTCTGCACACTCATGAAACAGAAACAACAGCTGGCTGGCGAGGACATGCACAACATGACTAAGTGGGAGCCCTCTTTATCACAAGTAGCCCTGGGTCCACTCCAGCTAATGCCTAATGCTCACAAGATGCTATATGAGTTCCTCTGGACTAGTTCACTCCAGCTAATGCCTAATGCTCACAATATGCTATATGAGTTCCTCTGGACTGGTTTACTCTAGCTAATGCCTAATGCTCACAAGATGCTACATTAGTTCCTCTGGACACAAGATGTTGGGATAAGAGTTGCTAATGGTGTTTACTCCCAGCTCTGTTTTCTGTGAGGATGTGTGTATATGGCTCTTACAGGCTCTTTGGGAGGCGCTACAAGGGAGGAGACGAATCACTGACGGGGAAACTGACTGGGGGGAAATAGGAGGGAATCTGTAAAGCTTAACATAGCGGATTTGTAACTGGAAGTGCTGCCTTGTATTAAAAAGAGCCAATAACATTGTTGGAGAAGGCATTATACACACACACACACACACACACACTGACACACACACACGCTAATACACTTGCACAAAGACTCTAATACACTTGCATACACACACACACATACCTATGCTAAATATTTTCCACCTAGATACGGCATGTTATCCTATCAGCCCAGAAGCCCTATCCTGTGTCTGGCGTGCTCCTGCTGTGTTTGGTTGTGTGTGTGTGTGTGTGTGTGTGTGTGTGTGTGTGTTTGCATGTGTGTGTGTGTGCACCCTCTATCGTGTCTGCCCTAGGTGTTGTCTGAGTACACACAGGTGCAGGCTTCCCATGAAAGAAGAGTTGGCTTTTTTCCGCTCAGTCATAGAGCTGTGCTCATAGAGTTAGAGTAGAGAAGATCTCTCGTGTCTGAGAGAAGAGAGAAGAGAAGAGAGGAGAAGAGAGAAGAGAGAAGAGAGAAGAGGAGAGGAGAGTAGAGTAGAGTAGAGTAGATGAGAGTAGAGTAGAGTACAATAAAATAGAATAGAGTTTGAGTTAGATCAGGGTATAGTAAAGTTAGAGTAGAGTAGAGTAGAGTAGAATTGAGTAAGGTAAGGTAGAGTAGAGTAGAGTAGAATTGAGTAAGGTAAGGTAGAGTAGAGTAGAGTAGAGGTAGAGTAGAGTAGAGTAGAGTTGATACATTTAAACATACACTCAAGACATACCTCTTTGATCTGGCTTATCACTCACTGTAAAAATGTATTAATTTAACATATTTGAAACATTTATTTATTTACGAATCCGTGTCTCTTTACAAGTGTTTGTAACCCCCAATTAAGTACCGCTACATCAAATGTGTTTCCTGTTTTCCGAGTGGATGCATGTACGGCCCCGGCAAACAGAACACAATAGAAAACAAAATGCCCTGTTATTATGTGATGCCCTGTTGTCATGTGATGCCCTGTTGTCATGTGATGCTCTGTTGTCATGTGATGCCCTGTTGACATGTGATGCCCTGTTGACATGCGTTATGTGATGCCCTGATGTCATGTGATGCCCTGTTATCATGTAAAATGTATCTATTTTACATTTATGGAACGTTTACTTATTTATCTATGTCTCTTTAAAACTATTTGTAACCCCCCCCCCCCCCTTTATTTCCCTTCTTTCCTACTGTGAGGCGCATTTTGTTACCTTTGCGTGTGAAATGCGCCGTACAAATAAAGTTTGATTTGATTTGATTTGATTTGATTTAGAGTAGAGTAGTGTGGAGTAGAATTGAGTAAGGTAGGGTAGAGTAGAGTAGAGTAGAATTGAGTAAGGTAGGGTGGAGTGGAGTGGAGTGGAGTGGAGTGGAGTGGAGTAGAGTAGAGTAGACATAAGCGACTTCTGTGTAAAGAACTTCCTACTTTTCTGAGGACCTTGATGACGGTTATCACTATGGATAATAGTAAATTCACAAAATCGTATGCACGTAATTTGTAGAGTAGAGTATAGTAGGGTAGAGTAGAGTCTCCTGTTCTGAGACTTAATACAACAGAGCGCCTTCTTTTTTTATTTTCTCCATTCAGGTCTCATTGTCGCTGCCTTCCCAGTCAGGTTTTGATGGATGCAAAATCAACAGTGTTTACAAAGCTATTCAAATGTGTGGAGTTCCATCACCGTTGCTGCAATACTGCTGACATAGTGAACTTTATTATTTAGAATAGTATAGCCAATTCCATAAACAACGACACATGTTTGGCTGAAGTATTAAGACTGTGTGTTGATGGCAAAAACGTTTACGGAGAAGTGGGGGCTTTGCTTCTTCTTCTGTTTCCCACATCTAACTGTTTTATCCTGCTTCTGTGTGTGTGTCACTGTGAGTGTGTGTGTGTGTGTGTGTGTGTGTCTCTCTCTCTGACAAAGCACAGTTGCTTCCTGTTCCCAAACTGCACACTTGAGCACATGCATCTTTGGCACAGGACACACCCTCTGTGTGTTACACACACACTCATATGCACACATACACACATACACACACACACACACACACACACACACACACACACACACACACACACACACTGTGTTGAACACACAAACACATACACACTCATATGGCATGCAGTCTTAATATGTCTCTGCTCACCCAGACGTGTGTTGAAATGATCACAATGCAATTCCAGTAGTTATTTTGCATGTGTGTGTGTGTGAGCGTGTGCGCACGTGTGTGTGTGTGTGTGTGTGTGTGTGTGTGTGTGCCATCT
>NC_137918.1:6009055-6016555 GCF_963457725.1 Sprattus sprattus
TTAAGTATATTCTACTAAGTGTGATGTATATCTACAAAGAACTTAAAATTTTGTAGTAATGTCATCAATTGGGAGAATATACTAAACATTTAGTAGTAATGTCATTACACTTAAGTTTTTTAGTTAAAAAAAACTCAGTAATTTAAAGCCATTTCACTTAAAGTTATTCACACATTTGGTTATATCTACAAATAGGTAGAATATACTTAGAAACTTAAAGTAATGTCATCACACTTAGTAGAATATACTTAACATTTAGAAGTAATGTCATAAAACTTTAATTCTTCAAGTAAAAATAACTCAGTCATTTAAAGCCATTTTACTTAAAGTTATTCACACATTTGACTTTATCTACACAAAGGTAGAATATACTTAGAAACTTGAAGTAATGTCATCAAACTTAGTAGAATATACTTAACATTTAGTAGTAATGTCATAAAATTTCAATTCTTTAAGTGAAGAAAACTCAGTGATTTAAAGCCAATTCACTTAAAGTTATCGACACATTCAACTATATCTAGAAATTGGTAGAATACACTTAGAAACTTGAAGTAATGTCATCACACTTAGTAGAATATACTTAACATTTAGTAGTAATGTCATAAAACTTTAATTCTTTAAGTAAAAAAAACTCAATCATTTAAAGCCAATTCACTTAAAGTTATCGACACATTCAACTATATCTAGAAATTGGTAAAACATACTTAGAAACTTGTAGTAATGTCATCACACTTAGTAGAATATACTCAACATTTAGTAGTAAAGTCATAAAACTTAAATTTTTTGAGTGCATTGTAATTAAATTGTTTGAGTACAGTAGACTTCGTAAGAAATTGGGGCTAACAGTGCAGTAACATATCTGTTCCTCATGTGATATATGACACTGTTATATATTTATACTTCCTGGAGTTAATTCAGGTATAGATAAATAAACATTGATAAACATTTGTTTATTAATGTCCCAGATTATCCATTTTGGCTACTCGTCACCTGTATTTCCTGGGTAGGTATGGATGTGTTATAACATCTGTCGTGCTGAGGACTGCTTCTCCAGGAGTGCATTATGTGCCATAGATAGTAGTGGTGTTTTTAGTGGCTACTGTAGGGGGCTCTATATACTCTATCTACTGAATACATTGTGTATTGAACATTTCATTGTTAACATGCCAGTTTAGCAACTAGTTGCCTTGCTATTAAAGTACTTTTCGTTCATCGTGGTCAGTAGAGTAGAGTAAAAGCATATCCTATGTGTATTGTGGTAAGCAGATTGTACTGTCGCATCCTCTCTGTATGTTGGTCAGTACATGCTCAACAGAATGTTCTGGCGTATCGTCTGTATATGGTGATCTGTAGACTCTCAATAGAATATTCTGGCATATCTTCTCTCTATGGTGATCTGTACATTCTCAATAGAATATTCTGGCGTATCTTCTCTGTATGTTCTCTATGTAGTGGTCAGTAGATTCTCAGAAGAATGTAGTGGCATATCCTCTCTCTATGGTGGGCAGTAGACTGTAGTGGTCAGTGCTGTTAGTGGGGTATCCTTTCTGTATGGTGGGCAGTAGACTGTAGTGGTCAGTGCTGTTAGTGGGGTATCCTCTCTGTATGCCGGGCAGTAGACTGAAGTGGTCAGTGCTGTTGATGGTGGTAGGTATATCCCTCACATCTCAGGAGATTGTGCTGCAGGTGCTGCCCATGCTGTCTGCTATGGTGGATGCTTATCTCTGTAGATTGTACTGCAGGTGTGTGTGTGTGTGTGTGTGTGTGTGTGTGTGTGTTTGTGTGTGTGTGTGTGTGTGTGTGTGTGTGTGTCTGTGTGTGTCTGTGTGTGTGTCTATGTGTGTGTCTGTGTGTGTGTCTGCTATGGAGGTGCTCATCTCTCTAATCTCCTCCGCAGGGTCTGGACTGCGCTGGATCTGGATCTCCCGGTTCAGTAAGTCCCTGATACAGAACATCAGTCATGTAATGGGCCGTACCACTGCCAAATGGCACCACAGACACCCTGTCTGTGTGTGTGTGTGTGTGTGTGTGTGGGTGTGTGTGGGTGTGTGTGTGTGTGTGTGTGTGTACCACTGCCAAATGGCACCACAGACACCCTGTGAGTTCACCTGCTCAAGGCTGAACTGTGAGGTTTATCTGTGCAGTGGTCCACACACACACACACACACACACACACACACACACACACACACACACACACACACACACACACACACACACACACACACACACACACACACAAAAAAAATGGTTTGTGTGTGTTTATTAAGTAAGGTTGAATATGTGTTGTAAAGTAAGCCTGTTTCTGTGTGTTTATGAAGTATTTGTGTGTTAGTGTAAAGTAAGTAACTGAGTATCTTGGATGGCTGTCTTGTGTTTCAGTGTGCTGAAGGACCCATGGGCCAGAAGGGAGAGAAGGGGGAGTCTGTGAGTGACCTCTAGGGGGCGCTGTTTGTCATTTAATCAAGAAAGTTTAATTAAATCTCATTTCAGTTAAATTAAATGACACTTAAGAGTAACAACCAACCATGGTTTCTATTATGCATGTGGTCTTTATTGTAATAGTGTTTTGTCTTTTCTTAGGGGCTTCCATTGAACTGGGCAGATAGTCTTGGACCAAGGGTAAACGGGCTTCTAGAACATTTTACTCTTCTGTTTGGAGTGAAAGTGCTGCTGAACTTGATTCTAGATAGTGAATAAGCAGTGGAGATACTATTCCAAATCGGTGACGATACTAAACATACTATTCTTAATCAGTGACAATACTAAACATACTATTTTTAAGCAGTGACGATGCTCAACATACTATTCTAAATCTGTGTAGATATAACTATTCTAAATCTTTGGAGATATTAAACATACTATTCTAAATCAGCGGAGACACTTAACATACTATTCTAAATCAGCAGAGACACTTAACATTCTATCTAAATATGTGGAGACACTTAACAACATACTATTGTAAATCTGTGGAGACCATTAACATACTATTCTAAATCTGTCTATCTACACTTGCATGGATGGATGTTGTATGCCACTGACTTCCTCCTTTGTGGCTAAATCCTCTCTCTCTCTCCGTCCAGGGAGAGAAAGGAGAAAAGGGAGAGTTTGGTGCCCAGGGTACACAAGGACGTCCTGGCAAAGATGTAAGTGAAGGCCATCTACATATCATCACGCCATCTACTGATCTACTGTCAGTATCTGAAGACATAAAGGCATACCATATCTGTCTCTACCTGTAGACAGTTATGTCTTATGTACATTCTGCAAACACTCTACTGTTGGCTCAAGTACATCCTAAATCCCCCTTAAAGCTCAGGCGCCTATTGTCCAGCCAGATTCCCAGACTGCCCAGAGTAGAATAGCAGTTTTGGAAATAGGATTTGCAGCGAGCAAGAGGGATTTCACTTCACTGACTGTGGCCACAGCTTAAGTGAATCAAAGTGACATGGCACAGTCGCCTCATGCTGCTCACAAATGCTTTTATCCATTTGTGCTAGTTAAAACCCATTAAGGACCACACAAACACACACACACACACACACACACACACACACAAACACACACACACACACACACACTGGCAATGGCTAGCAAGCCAGAAATTCCTTTAGAGTCCTTCACAATGGCTCATGTTAGTGTAGCATTTCCTGAGTCAGGAGCATTGAGGAGAATTATGAAGAATTAGCGTCTAACCCTCCTTCCCATTGATGTTTGTTTCCCCTCTTGAGTTATCTCCTAGGA
Organism: Sprattus sprattus; assembly: GCF_963457725.1. Taxonomy (NCBI): domain Eukaryota; kingdom Metazoa; phylum Chordata; class Actinopteri; order Clupeiformes; family Clupeidae; genus Sprattus; species Sprattus sprattus. The sequence goes on from NC_137918.1 coordinate 6,012,800, forward strand.
TGCTAAGTCCTCTTAATGCTGCATAAATTACACTGGAGCAACAAAGCCCTGAGAATCAATGCAAGCCCACCAATTCATTTAAAGGGATAGCGGAGGCTTAATAAGGTGGATTTGAGCTCCGTAATCTTCATTCTGACATTCATCAGGGCACTGATGCAATCAAGTCAGAAGAAACCTCAGCCTGTGTTTCAGTAGTAGGTGCAGATGCTGAAGTATTGTATTAGTGTGGTTGATGGTTGCCATTTATTTATGTTTATTTCTCTTTATTTCTCTTTTTTTCCCTTGAGTATTGATCTAACTAAGTGCTACTTGAAGCGCAGTAACCGAATAAAGTGCCTTGCTTGGTATTCAAAGATGAGCTTTTAGCTTAGCATTTTGTCTTGTTTGGATGCGCAAGGATGATGTCATAGATACATAAAGATGATGGATACGTAATTGATGCATTTTCCTGCAGGGACGGGCCGGATCCATTTGTTTGATTGGACCCAAAGGTCAAAAGGTCAGTTTGTTATACGCATATTGTTGAAAGCATTAAGACGAAGCCTTAACCTCTATTTGGTCAGTGTGGCACTCATATTAGCACATCAGCATCTACATATCTTTATATCTACAGTATGTAATCTTATATCTAATCTATAGTGCAAACTACTGAAGGAGTTCTAGTAATGATAGTAATAAAAGACATTATAGAACCATGACAGTGTATCAAGCGTACCTTTCTCTCTCTCCCTCTCCCCTCTTTCCCTCCTCCTCATCTCTCTCTCTCTCCCTCTCCACGTCCCTCCTCCCTCCCCCCCTGTTTCTTATGGTCATCTGGATGGTTGTCTCTTCAGGGAACTCGTGGAGATGTTGGGCCCGAGGGTCTAGCAGGGGAATCTGGGACACCTGGAAAGCCTGGACTGCCGGGAATCGGGAAACCTGGGCCACCGGTCAGTTCTCACGCGTCCGCTGCTCCTACACAAGTCTGTAACTCCAAAACCATTTCCTCCTGCTAGACCCCATTGCTCTGAAACAGGTCTAGTGTGGATCCACAGGAGGCAGTTCATGAATGCATTGGGATGAGAACAGCTCCTAGCCTACACTTGCACTTTAACTGAACTGTTATCACTGTCTCACTGTCTCACTGTCTCACTGTACTCACTGTCTCACTGTCTCACTGTCTCACTAATCTCACTGTCTCACTGTCTCACTATCTCACTGTTCTCACTGTCTCACTGTCTCACTGTACTCACTGTACTCACTGTCTCACTGTCTCACTGTCTCACTGTCTCACTATCTCACTGTTCTCACTGTCTCACTGTCTCACTGTCTAACTGTCTCACTCCTCTCACTCTCTCACTCCTATCACTCTCTCACTCCTCTCACTGTCTCACTCCTCTCACTCGCTCACTCCTCTCACTGTCTCACTGTCTCACTATCTCACTGTTCTCACTGTCTCACTGTCTCACTCCTCTCACTCCTCTCACTGTCTCACTGTCTCACTGTCTCACTGTCTCACTGTTCTCACTGTCTCACTTTCTCACTCATCTCACTCCTCTCACTGTCTCACTCCTCTCACTGTCTCACTGTTCTCACTGTCTCACTGTCTCACTCCTCTCACTCCTCTCACCATCTCACTGTACTCACTGTCTCACTGTCTCACTGTCTCACTCCTCTCACTGTCTCACTGTCTCACTGTCTCACTGTCTCACTGTTCTCACTGTCTCACTTTCTCACTCATCTCACTCCTCTCAGTGTCTCACGGTCTCACTGTCTCACTGTCTCACTCTCACTCTCTCACTGTTCTCACTGTTCTCACTCCTCTCACTGTCTCACTGTTCTCACTGTCTCACTCCTCTCACTCTCTCACTCCTCTCACTGTCTCACTCTCTCTCTCCTCTCACTGTTCTCACTCCTCTCACTGTTCTCACTGTTCCCACTGTCTCACTTATCTCACTGTGTCTCTCCTCTCACTGTCTCACTGTCTTACTCCTCTCACTCCTCTCACTGTTCCACTCCTCTCACTAAGGTTGGGGACTGGTCTCTTGAGCTAATCCTGATTGTCATGACCAGCTCTCCCATCTAGGTGCCAGCTACTGATATATGGAAAATCGGCAGTGATGAAGCCTCACGACTATAATATATTGGACACATTTATATTATGTATAGTTTTCAAATAAATGTATGATATACTGCTGTCACCCAACAACTTGGCTTTCCTCCTGCATCTATGTGAAACTTTAAACCAGTTTGAGTATCCCCGACAGTGGCTCTAAATCAAGCTGCTGCCCCCAGATCTTTGAGTTTCAGTACACTCAGTTATCTCTCCACTCGTACACAGCTTTAACAACCACAAATACACACAGACACGCACACACCATCACACACGCACACATACACACACACACACACACACATCTCCGCTGACAGGTTTGAAATGGCAATGCAGGCTCTGAAATTCTCCGCTTGTTTGGGCCGTTCTGAAGTTAATTCCCCGTGTGACAGTCCAAGGTGTTGAACCCCACTGCTGCCTGAATGTCTAGGTGTGTGTGGGTGTGTGTGTGTGTGTGTGTGTGTGTGTGTGTGTGTGTGTGTGTGTGTGTGTGTGTGTGTGTTTGTGTGTGTGTGTATAAATGATGGATAGACTGTTGGCAGGTGTACTGCGTCGCCTTGGCAGACACTGAAGTAGATGGGGAACGCTGGCCGCTAACTTTGTTTGTAGCTGATGCCAAGACGGCCCCTTCAATCTATGTGTGTTTTGTCACGATAAAGGAGTGTGTGTGTGTGTGTGTGTGTGTGTGTGTGTGTGTGTGTGTGTGTGTGTGTGTGTGTGTGTGTTTGTGTGTGTGTGTGTTTTGCCACGATAAAGGAAGGACAGCTGGGAGTGGCTATTGTGGAGGTAGTGTGGAAAATAGAGATGAGAGAGGGGGAAATGAACGAGGGAATGAGAAGAAAGAAAGAGAGAGAGATGAAGTGAATTAGTGGGTTTTTTCTGTTCTTTTAGCTTTTTTATTGTTTCTTTTTTCCTTTGCGCCTTCAAGGGACCGCCTGGTGGACCGCCAGGCACAAACGGAGACAAAGGGGATTCTGGGACACCTGGAAGAGATGGAGAACCAGGAGATCCAGTAAGTCCTGTGACATCACTGATCAGCTGACTCTGTGCCACCCACACACAAACACACACACACACACACACACACACACACATACACACACACACACACACACACACACACACACACACACACACACACACACCCTCACCCCACCATACAAAAAACATGACCTTCGTAGACTCAGCTACATAGTGTACTTACATACTGGCACATACAGCATCTTAACCTTTAACTATGTCCAGCTGTTCCCCGGAAGCCATCTGGTAGAAACTTTCAGGCAACACAGGTGTGAGACTGCAGCTTTATACACAGCACCGGGATAAGTTACAAACAACACACGGACAAGGAAATAATGTAAAAAACGCATCTCCACCAAACATTTTACATTTGACATTGTATGCTTAGCCAACCAAGGTGCAAGGAGAGAAAGAGAGATGGAAATAAAGAGAGAGAAAGAGTGAGAGAGAGAGACAGAGAAAGAGAAAAAGAGAGAGAGAGTGAAAGTGTACACAGGCTGTGCAGTATTGGTTTTAGGGATTTCGATAATGCAGTGACTCACTCGTACTGATGAGTCATGCACTCCCTACTCGCTACTACAGGAAGGAAATATGTAGGCGTCAAACACAGTGATCCTCCATGAAGGTGGAGAGAGACCTCTAAA
>NC_137918.1:6021555-6044055 GCF_963457725.1 Sprattus sprattus
GAGTCTAATCTAATCAAACTCTCCACTGACAGTAGATGCTTATGTTGTGTAAGTTTATCTGTTCACCTGGACAAAAGGAGTCATGTCAGCACACTGTATTATATGCTCCTGACCTGAGTGGCAGAAAGGTTTCAAACCAAATATTTTGGTTTGACGGTCATTAACCCTTTGAAGGTTCTGACTTAGTTCTTGAGGTCCTTTGACATGCCATAACATTTTTATACCCCCCCCCCCCCCCCCCCCCCATCCAATACTATGCTATGGTGCAGTAAAAATGTCCTTGTTATAAATGCTCAGTTAAAACAAATGTTAACGCACCCTTCGGTTTCGTCCAATACCTCTGTGTGTGTGTGTGTGTGTGTGCGTGTGGGCGTGTGTGTGTGTGTGAGAGTGTGTGAGTGTGTGTGTGTGTCTGTGTGTGCGTGTGTGCGTGTGCGTGTGTGTGTGTGTGTGTGTGTGTGTGTGTGTGTGTGTGTGTGTGTGTGTGTGTGTGTGTGTGTGTGTGTGTGTGTGTACCCCTTTCTCTAATTCTGGTCTACTGCTGTGTTTCTATGTCACCCACAGGGGGAGCCGGGGGCAGAGGGGCTGAAAGGAGAGAGGGTGAGTGTGGGTCTAAGTAAGGACCTGATTATTCTGGCTTGCGGACACCATGGGCACGTAGTTGTTCTTGTTATACTTTTTAATCCGCAGTTGCACAGTCACAAGCTGTTCTTTTGTGTGCACTTGTGTTTGTGTTCATTTGTTTTTTGTGTGTGTGTGTGTGTGTGTGTGTGTGTGTGTGTGTGTGTGTGTGTGTGTGTGTGTCTGTGTGTGTGTCTGTGTCTGTGTGTATGTGCACCTGTGTTCATTTGTATATTTATGTGTGTGTGTGTGTGTGTGTGTGTGTGTGTGTGTCTATGCTAGGGTATCTGTGGTGCTGAGTGTCCCACAGGCAACGGTAATGGTGCCTTGTCTGCAGCCCTCATCCAGAAGGCCCCAAAGGGAGAGAAGGGAGAGCAAGTAAGTGCTAAAGGGGTGTGTGTGTGTGTGTGTGTGTCTGTGTGTGTGTGTGTGTGTGTGTGTGTGTGTGTGTGTGTGTATGTTCCTCAGTGCTAAAGGGGGAACAAACATTTCGGAACCAACCCCTCAGCTATCAGCCAACATGCTTCACTGCCTTTGTCATGTGTCAAGTGTGTGTGTGTGTGTGTGTGTGTGTGTGTGTGTGTGTGTGTGTGTGTGTGTGTGTGTGTGTGTGTGTGTTTGTGTGTATGTGTGTGTGTGTGTGTGTATGGTGGACAAGTGTGTGTGTGTGTTTGTGTGTGTGTGTGTGTGTGTGTGTGTGTGTGTGTGTGTTTGTGTGTGTGTGTGTGTGTGTGTGTGTGTGGTTGGTGTGTGTGTGTGTGTGTGTGTGTGTGTGTGTTTGTGTATGGTGGACAAGTGTCACAAACCATTTAAGCTGAAATCCGACTGGAGCCATTGGCCATTTCGTTTGGACTGAATGTACAGTTTGTATCAAACCTGCTCATCCTCTCCTGTCACTGAAGTGCTAAAGGGGTGTGTGTGTGTGTGTGTGTGTGTGTGTGTGTGTGTGTGTGTGTGTGTGTGTGTGTGTGTGTGTGTGTGTGTGTGTGTGTGTGTGCGTGCGTGCGTGCGTGTGTGCGTGTGTGTGTGTGTGTGTGTGTGTGTGTGTGTGTGACTGTGTCCGTGTCTGTGTGTGTGTCTGATTTCTGTCCCAGGGCGAAACAGGCGGAAGAGGAGCAGATGGGAAACCTGTGAGTATGAAACCGTTTCAGGACTCGTGCTGTAGCCTGATGAAGCTAATGCTAGCATAGCTAGCAGGAAAATGGGATACATGCGCTGAGAGAACCAGTAAATATGAAAATGAAAATGTTCCGTTGGCTCATAGTGATGTGTGCTAATGTTAATTAATAAAAAGTATGCTAATGCTAGCATAGCTAATAGGAAGTGTGATACATGCACTGAGAGAACCAGTGAATATGAAAATGAAAATGTTCCGTTGGCTCATAGTGTTGTGTGCTAATGCTAATTAAAAATAATAATGCTAATGCTAGTGAAGCTAACAGGAAATGGAATACATGCACTAAGTGTCATGATGGCGACTCCTTTAGGGGAAGACGGGGTCTAGGGGACCTGCTGGAAAAGAGGGACAGAGAGGAGGGAAGGTAAGATAACGCTGGAGCACCCACATTTTAGGTAAAAACAGCATCGACAATTGTGTTTCTATAGCTGCTGACTTCTGTAGTTGCAAGGTCTTGTGAAAACCAAGTTGTGTTTGTTTGACACCTGACAGGACCTGTTTGGCATTAAAGTGGAGTTTAAGGATGTGTTTTTGGCTGTTGATGTAACAACGAATGTGTTCTTGCTGTTGCTGTGTCTAGAGACACCTAGTGTCCCAGATCCAATACAAAATGGAATGAATTTCTGTATTTATGCTGAGGTAGTGAATAGAGTGGAGTACTTTTACATGGAAACTTGATGAACCGTTCCAAGTATCTTATTCCTGTCTTTTCCAGGGAGATGCTGGGATACCAGGCACTGGCACACCGGGCCTCAAAGGCGCTAAGGTCTCTTTCTCTCTCTCTCTCTCTTTCTCTCGCTCTTTTTTTCTCTCTCTCTCTGGCTCTCTTTCTTTCTCCCCCTCTCTCTCTCTCTTTCTCAGCTAGTGGTTGGGATTTTAAAGATGTATTTTTAATAGTGTAACTGTGTGAGAAAGTAAGACATCTTGCTCACCATGTGTGTCACCCTCATTCTCTCCCTCCCTCTCTCTCTCTCTCTCTCTTTCTCTCTCTCTCTCTCTCTCTCTCTCTCATTTTCTCTCTCTTTTAGGGTGATTCATGTGGCGTCTGCCCATCCACCCCCTCTGAGCCAGGGGACGGGAGGGGTGGAGTGGAGGGCACCGAAGGCAAGCAGGTGAGGGCAAACATGTGAACTGAATCCAGATCAGGGCTACAGTCAGCTCTCCACTGTAGTGCCGTATAGATGGGATTATTACTGAGCTGTTCTCTGTAGTTCCATATAGATGTGATTAACTGAGCTCTTCTCTGTAGTTCCATATAGACGGGATTATTACCGAGCTGTTCTCTGTAGTTCCATATAGATGTGATTTACTGAGCTCTTCTCTGTAGTGCCATATAAATGTATTTTATTACTCTGTCTGTTGGTGGGAGCTAGTGGCTTTGAAGCATTGTAAATGACATCCATCCACTCAGGCCATAACACATAAAATATAATAACCTAATAACTTAATAACTAAAACATCATCCTTACTCTGGAATGTGATGTTGTTGTTGGTAGCTACGATGGTGGAGAAGACGATTAGGCTTATAAGAAACTAAGGACACAAAAGTAAATACTAGCCCCTCATTAGAACTAAACCCTAATTCCCTTTCTTAATTAGAGCCAAAAAGGCAAATACACAAGGATGCATCCAATTATCAGTGGGATCCTTTTTAAGTGCTCGAGTATTCTACATTTCATGTGGTATCTATTCTTTGTTGTTGAACCAAATACACAATAAACTTGTTTGAAGTTTCTCATAAAACAAAGGTGGTTACCTTAAGGGCACTTCTTAGCTGATCTTCAGGAAATGAATGCAAGCCTTCCGCCAGTTTATGGTGTTTTCTTTATAAGATAGCCTCAGGTAGAAACATATCATCGCTGAAGTAACTGTCCTGGAATATCTTTGTCACTGGTCAAGAAGGTTAAGATGGTCCAAAATGTGAATAAGCTTCAGCTTTAAAAACATGAAGTATCTCTATGAAGTAACGTTATTAATTAAATGGCTTTGGTTTAACCACCCAGATGATGTCAGTTTTGACACTTGGAAACTGCCGGAAGCTCTTGCCCTGACGGTTACAATGGCCATGTGAAACAGAGCATTGCGTTGAAGCCTGCGTTGCCTTTGGTGTAATAGAGTTAGAGTGCCTTGGGCTCTCTTATCATCTGTCCTTTCTGTTTACTGAGCTTTGAAATGGTTTGTAATGGTTTGTAATGGTCTTCCGTCCTCTCTCTCTCCCTCTCTCTCTCCATCTCTCTCTCCCTCTCTCTCTCTCTCTCTCTGTCTCTCTCTCCTCAGGGTCCACCTGGACTGACAGGAGCTAAAGGAGAAAAGGTAGGCATGGCAAAGAGACGCTCCAAAACCTGTGGCAAGAAGTGGCTGTTTGTGAGACATTGTTTTGGAATACTTAATGGTGCCTTAAGTAGTTTTTCAAAAATCTAAAATGCTCCTGAACTCATGATGATGTAACTTCCTGTCACTATTTCTGTGGATTTCTTCTCCACATGTGTGGGCCCTCATATGCATAAAAGACACCTCAACATACTTAATAAGATAATTCGCCATTTTATTAAGTAACAAGTTGTGTGCTTATAGGGAGGCCAGGGATCACAGGGAGACCCTGGTGTCGCTGGCACTGCAGGTACACCAGGGCTGCCAGGAGAGTTCGGGCGAGACGGCATACCTGGCACCAAGGGAGAGAAGGTGAGTGCTTCTGCTGTTAACCGGTGACATTTTATCAGTTATCATATACCATATGATGCCATACCATACCATATGTCCTGTATTTGAAATAAAGCTCATGGTCTAGTTAGCTTCATTATAGTGTATGAATATATATTAGATGATATTATGTACAGTATAATATTTAAAAATGTTGACAAATTATGTTGTGCATATATTAAGTCAGTCTTCTTTCAGGAAAGCTTTTGTAGTGATTTGTAATTAATCCCAATGAATTATCCACATAAGCTTAATTGACTTTCTGTGGCAATACACATGAACCGACTGTTCCATCAATTTTATAACTCTATGGTGATTTGTTGCCAGGGAGATGCTTGTGACAGCTGTCCATCACTGCCTGATGGTTTGTCAGATGTGGTGGGCGTGCCCGGGGTCAAAGGCGGGAGGGGTGAAACAGGATCGCCTGGAGTTGGTTTACCAGGGAGACATGTAAGTGTGTGTGTGTGTGTGTGTGTGTGTGTGTGTGTGTGTGTGTGGGTGGGTGGGTGGGTTGGTGTGTGTGTGTGTGTGTGTGTGTGTGTGTGTGTGTGTGTGTGTGTGTGTGTGTGTGTGTGTGTGTGTGTGTGTGTGTGTGTGTGTGTGTGTCCGCGCATATGTGTGGGGTGTGTGTGAAGGCATTCTTAGAGAATCTGACCCTAAGATAACCTTAGGGTGAGGCGTTAATTGCTCGGTGGCAAGAACTTTTCATTCAGTTATAAATTATATAAACAGTTATAAAAACAAAACCACACACTGTGTAAAAAGCAAAGTCAAGATAAGGAGGACAACGATGACCTATATAATAGCATCCAGTGATGTGACTAGACATTTTAAAGCTTTTTATTTTATAAATATTTTAATGGTGATTAAAATTGCATCCATAGTTTACTATTTTGAGACTGCAGTGAGGTTTTATGGACAGAAGCTATTGCCTATAATTTAAATGGGTATTTAGTCTTCTCTGGGCTCGACAAAGGAATAACATTTAAAGGCACCCAGTGCAAGTTTTTGTAAACATTCAATGAAAAATAAACATTCAATTTCTAGTCTTTTGTACACGTAGTAAGTTTCAATAACTCCATACCATTACATATCGACATTCAAGGAGCAAATTGAGACGCCGTTGTGTGGTGAGAACTGATAGAAAATCGTAAACAACAACAATCGCCGGTGGGGAGAAGCCATTTTTCCATTGACTGGAAGCCTGCTTTATTTATTGTAGGTTACAAAGAATAAAGAAAATGGCGGCGATTGTTGTTGTTATCGATTTTCTATCAGTTCTCACCACACAACGACGTCTCATCTTTGCTGCTTGAATGTCGGTATGTAATGGTATGGAGTTATTGAAACTTACTACGTGTAAAAAAGACCAGAAATTGAATGTTTATTTTTAAGCCTCGAAAGTTGCACTGGGTGCCTTTAAGATACATCTTAGTGTCAGAAATAGGGTCAGTCAATTACATTAACTTTTAATGAATTTGATTCAACAAAAACAATTCTATTTCATCCATGAATGTACAAGACTTTGGAATGACTGCATGCATTAGGCTGCTGCAGCAGTACACTACTTGTTGGACCGTTAGCATCCGTGAATTACTCAGAAGAGCCATGTGAGTGTTCCAACCAAATTAGCAATGGACGCACGCATTAAGCAGCACCAGCAGTACAGTGCAGTGAGGTGCTGTGCAGTGCGTGTGTGTGTGTGTGTGTATGTGTGTGTGTGTGTGTGTGTGTGTGTGTGTGTACCCCTTTCTCTAATTCTGTGTGAGTGTGAGTGTGTGTGTGTGTGTGTGTGTGAGTGTGTGAGTGTGAGTGTGAGTGTGAGTGTGAGTGTGAGTGTGAGTGTGACTGCGTGTGCACGTGCGCATGTGCGCATGCATGTGTGTGTGAGTGTGTTTGTGTGTGAGTGTGTGTGTGAGTGTGTGTGTGTGTGGGTGAGTGCAGTGCTTGTAGTTGCTGTGCAGCATTTGCTGAGCCATTTCGGAAGCCAAGCCAAGACAGCTGGTGTGTGGAACATTTTGAACGCAATGCAGAGATGATTGGTCTATGTGGCAGAAGCAATCAACGGGAGTCTCCTGACTGAGCTTGCTGGATCATTTGTGTCACTCTCGGAGCCAATGCCCTGATGTCAGCTGCTTTGACATATGTCGCTGAGACAGACAATTTTGTGGTTTAGCGCTTACTGGCAATAGAGGGAAGCCATGAATATGTGTTTCTAATGTCATGGTCTTATAGTATCCAATCTGTGACTAATGAATTAATCCCATATATTGCAGTTATGGTACATTACTGCAACGATACCTAGACAACTGATGAGCTGAACATATTGAACGAGCTGTTTGTTTAATAGTATTCTATAAAGTGTGACTCTGCTGCTGGGTGTTTTCAGATCCCCTCTCACGGTTTGAATTTGAGTGCAAGGCTATCTTTTGTAGACTGAGTTTGAAATGTTTTTAGCTGTAAACTGACTGTTCTATTTCCTTGTCCAGGGTCAGCCAGGCCTTCCTGGGGCACAGGGACCTCCGGGACCTAAGGGAACACAGGTTTGTGTGTGTGTGTGTGTGTGTGTGTGTGTGTGTGTGTGTGTGTGTGTGTTTGTGTGTGTGTGTGTGTGTGTGTTTGTTATAGAGAGAGAGAGAGAGAGACATTACATGTGAGGGTGTGTGTGTATGTAAGTCAGCTGGAAGAGTTTAAGTGTGTGTATCTCATACAGGGTGACACAGGACCTGCTGGCATTGGACTTCCAGGACCACAGGTGAGAAGACTCTTCATGTCCTCCAGTTCCATTCACACTCACCTTTACAGCTCTTCATCACACTCACCTGACTCTTCAGGTCCTCCAGTGCCATTCACACTCACCTTTACAGCTCTTCATGTCCTCCAGTTCCATTCACACTCACCTGACTCTCCATGTCCTCCAGTGCCATTCACACTCACCTTTACAGCTCTTCCTGTTCTTCAGTTACATTCACACTCACCTTTACAGCTCTTCATGTTCTTCAGTTCCATTCACACTCACCTTTACAGCTCTTCATCACACTCACCTTTACAGCTCTTCATGTCCTCCAGTGCCATTCACACACACCTTTACAGCTCTTCATGTTCTTCAGTTCTATTCACACTCACCTTTACAGCTCTTCATGTCCTCCAGTGCCATTCACACTCACCTTTACAGCTCTTCGTGTCCTCCAGTGCCATTCACACTCACCTTTACAGCTCTTCATCACACTCACCTGACTCTTCATGTCCTCTAGGGCCAATCACACTCACCTTTTATAGCTGCATTTCGAATGATTGGTATTTGTTACACACACTTCATATTCCTGGTATGTAGGTGCTGTGGTGTGTTCTTGACCGACTGAATGGTTCTTGACTCTGACTGAAATGGTTCTTGACTCTGACAAAATGGTTCTTGACTGACAGAATGTTTCTTGACTCTTTCGGAATGGTACATAGTGAGAACCATTTTACTGAACACCAATTTGTAAACATGTCTGCTGTCTCTCTCTCTCTCTCTCTCTCTCTCTCTCTCTCTCTCTCTCTCTCTCTCTCTCTCTCTCTCTCTCTCTTTCTCTCTCTCTCTCTCTGATAGGGCATAGAGGGACCAAGAGGGCCACCTGGCATTCTGGTAAATATCAACAAAACATCCGAAGTACATAAATCCATCAGATATTCCTGTCTAGACAGTTGACCTCCAGGTTGTGTATTGGTTGTGCCTCCCTGCCTTTTCATGCAGTCAACAGTGTCCTGTGTGATGTGACATCCTATATATTCTACTTCTACATGTATTCATAATATGATCAGTTAGTCTGCCTTGCGCAATATACTTGTGTAGGAGTTTTTCAGCAGCAATAGATTTTGATTGGTGGATTGATTGTTTGATTGATGTTCTGTTCGCCCTGTCCCTAGGGTCCCATTGGACCAGCTGGAGTCCCTGGACCAATTGGGCCTCAGGGAGAGAAGGTGGGTGGAGCTTCAGCCCTGCTAAAATGTTTGCTTTATGTCTGTGTCACAAAGTTGGAGATTGAATATAATATGTTTTTTAAAACTTTCTGCTTTCCTGTCGTACCTGATCATGCAAATCGTCATGGAAACGATTCAACACGGAGGACAGCTTGTTGCATCTAATGTGCTGAGTTTATTTAAAGGTCAAAGGTCATCAAGAACTTCAAACAGAGTACATAGGTATTCGCTGTGGCACTGATCAAAGGCAGATCTGTTCATGAGAATCAGACCAACTCTCACTGTGTGTGTGTGTGCGTGTGTGTGTGTGTGTGTGTGTGTGTGTGTGTGTGTGTGTGTGAGTGTGTGTGTGTGTGTGTGAGAGTGTGTGTATGCGCGTGTGTGATGTGCGTGCGTGTGTGTGTGCGCGTGTGTGTGTGTGTGCGTGTGTGTGTGTGTGTGAGTGTGTGTGAGTGTGTGTATGCGCGTGTGTGATGTGCGTGTGTATGTGTGTGTGTGTGTGTGTGTGAGTGTGTGTATGCGCGTGTGTGATGCGCGCCGCGCGCGCGTGTGTGTGTGTGTGTGTGTGTGTGTGTGTGTGTGTGTGTGTGTGTGTGTGTGTGTGTGTGTGTGTGTGTGTGTTTGCTTCCCTACAGGGCATGAGGGGGGAGAAAGGACTTGAAGGACCAGCAGGCCCAGAGGGTGTTGGCCCAATGGGACCGCCGGTAAGGAGATAGGATGTGTGTGTTTGTGTGTGTGTATGTATGTGTGTGTGCAAGGAGGACGAATCTATCCCTTATGGCACGTATGACAGTGTTATTTGTGTGTGTGTGTGCCAGGGCAAAGGGGGTCCTCCGGGTTCTCCTGGTATCCCAGGAGAAGATGGCCGAACTGTGAGTAAAGCATCCCACTTTTACCAACTCTCTCTCTCTCTCTCTATCTTTCTCCCTCTTTCTCCCTCTTCTTCTCCCTTTCTTTTATGCCCTTCATCCATCTCTCTATTCCTACCTCCCCTCTCTCTCTCTTGGGCCCTTCCTCCTCCTCTCTTTCCCTCTTTCATTTTGTCTATTTTGTCTCCCTTGCTCTCTTCCATCTCTATCCATCCCTATCTCAGTGTCCCTCTTTCTTTCTCTTCCTCTCTTCTTCTCCTTCTTCCTTCTCTTCTCTCTTTCGCTTCCTCTTTTCTTCTCGCCTCCCTTTACACTCATATCTCTTTCCACTTGTCTTTTTTCTCTCCCTCTTTCATCCCTCTCTTTCTCTAGCTCTTATTTCCCACATTGGGCTCTTCACGAATGCCAAACTCCTCTGTTTAACACAGGGACACCATGCTTTATTTGTTTGCTGTATGTCATGAAACTTGAGTCTGTGACCTCAGCCGCCTAATGCAATCTCTACACTAACACTAATACTGACTTTAACTCTCTCTGTTTCACTCAGTAAACTCTACACTAACACTGACGTTAACTCTCTCTGTTTCACTCAGTAAAACTCTCCACTAACACTAACGTTAACTCTCTCTTTTTCATTCAGTAAAACTCTCTACACTAACACTGACGTTAACTCTCTCTGTTTCAATCAGTAAAACTCTCTACACTACCACTAACACTGACGTTAACTCTCTGCTTCACTCAGTAAAACTCTCTACACTAACACTAACTTTAACTCTCTGCTTCACTCAGTAGAACTCAGGGCCTGTGACCTTAGCAGCCTTATATAATGTCTGCACTAACACTAACACTCACACACACACACACACACACACACACACACACACACACACACACACTAACTCCCCCTCTCGCTTTTTTCACTCAGTAGAACTCTGCTTACCCTCTGGGGCTCTTTGAGAGTTTGACAGAGACTTTGTTGTGTCTGTCGGGGTTGCGTTCATTAGTGCTACCAAAGCTTTGTGTACATGTGTCTGTTTTGTGTGTGTGTGTGTGTGTGTGTGTGTGTGTGTGTGTGTGTGTGTGTGTGTGTGTGTGTGTGCGTGTGCGTGTTTGCCTTTGTCATCGCCTGTGCCCCTCAGCACAGCATGTGCAAGTGTGTGTGTGTGTTAACTCGAGGCTTTGTCTAAAGTTGCGGTGTGCTTTTACATAGCAGGGACTGTGGGTGTTTTGTGGGTAAACAGGGATGGATTGAAGTGTGTTTTGTGGTGTGTGTGTGTGTGTGTGTGTGTGTGTGTGTGTGTCTGTGTGTGTGTCTGTGTGTGTGTGTGTTGCGGTGTCAGCTGTCTTCACATCTCCTTTTGCCCCCCTGTGCTGGAAACATTTCTGACAGCCGCTTGACAGCTTTACCTTTAAGCATCCTCAAAGATCACTCTCTAAATATGTTAACAATGTGTGTGTGTGTGTGTGTGTGTTCGTTTTTTGTCTTTTCTTGTAGGGAGCCAATGGAGCTAAAGGCGAAAAGGTACTGTCACCTCAGTTGGGTTGATTTGAAAAGTCATTGCATAAGCATGTGTGTGTGTGTGTGTGTGTGTGTGTGTGTGTGTGTGTGTGTGTGTGAGTAAGTATGAGATGGATGTGTGTATAAGTATATGGGTTGTAGTATGGTATGTTTTCTTGTTGTGGCTATGTTGGTCTATGTGTGGTGTGTCTATGTGTGGCGTGTTAGTGTTTGTGGTGCTCTGTGTGTGTGTGTGTGTGTGCATATGTGTTTGGGGGGGGGGGGGGGCTATTGTGTATATGTGAGGTATTGTTCTGTGTGTGTGTGTTTTGTGGGTGTTTATATCTGTATGTGTGTGTGGCCCTTGTTGCTGATGTCATTCGATGCGCCTAGCCGCAGGGCACAGGCTGAGTGTAGAGGAGTCTGACAGCGGGGCTCTTCTCTAGCTTTAGTGTGTGTGTGTGTGTGAGTGTGTATGTGTGTGTGTGTGTGTGTGTGTGTGTGTGTGTGTGTGTGTGTGTGTGTGTGTATGAGTGTGTGTGTGTGTGTGTATGTGTGTGTGTGTGTGTGTGCGTGTGTATGTGTGTTTTGTGGTAGCCGTGTGTGTGTGTGTGTGTGTGTGTGTGTGTGTTCACAGGTCTCTTCTCCACTAGACCTTGCTAACAGGCCCCAACAGCACTGACATAGCCATTAATTGTTGTATGCACCCGACTGTCAACTTTAATTTGGTCACAGATAGGACGGGGAGGACACAAGGAAAGGCAAAAAGAGAAGATGTCTGAGAGAAGAACAGAGTCAGACAGAGACATAAACAAAGAGAGGGAACAGCATCTAAAAGACAGCAGAGAGACAGATAAAAAAGACTCTCATCAATGTACCTTGAAGAGAGATTGATTGAAGATAATGTCAACAGGCAGATCTTATTTATTTGACCTAGCATACATATCAGGCTATAGCATCTTCTTTACCTTATTCTAGCATGTATATCAGAGTAAAGCATCTTCTTTACCTTATTTTAGTATGTATATCAGGTTATACCATCTTATGTACCTTATCTTAGCACAGGGGTGGGCAAACTTTTTGACTCGCGGGCCACAATGGGTTCTAAAATTTGACAGAGGGGCCGGGCCAGGAACAGATGGATGGAGTGTTTGTGTGAACTAATATAAATGACATGTAAAAATCATCACATGAAAGGATTTGGCCTTTAACAGGTAGCAAAGCATTTATTTGCAAGGCAATTTAACAAATTGCACGAACATGAACAATACAAAAACATGTCGTAACGTGACTGATCAAACATCATGAAACATCTGAGGCCTGCGCCCAAACCAATTACCTCACTTGAACTTCTTTATTATTTACATTAACAGGTTAGAGCAGCCAAGCAGTCTCTGTGCGGCATAGAGCTGTAACGATAAGTTACAAAATAGTAAGCAAAATTGACAACGTTGATTGTGAAAAATGGTCGTCGTGGATTTTTTAAGTCAAAAATGACTAAAAAGGTTTAAAAAGCCCAACGGGCTGTATACGGCCCACGGGCCGTACTTTGCCCATGTCTGTCTTAGCATGTATATCAGGGTGTACCATCTTATTTACCTTATTTTAGCATGTATATCAGGCTATTACATCTAATTGACCTTATTTATTTGCAATATGATGATCTGAGACCCGGGGCTTTTGGTTCAGGGTGGCATTCAGAGTGAGAGGTTTTTTGCTAGTCTGACTTGTGTGTGTGTGTGTGTGTGTGTGTGTGTGTGTTTGTGTGCTTCATAGGGTTCGCCTGGAGATTGTAACTGTTTGCCACAAGTTTCCACTGGAAATGGTGGACCTGTGAGTATTTTTATATGTACATATAACATTATATGCACACACACACACACACACACTTCATCGAAACCTAATCCATATGGTATGATGACCTGTGCATGACCCTTGTTGTTTTCCAGGGAGTGCCAGGAGTGAGTCCAGGGGGGAATCTGTTACAACCTGGTTCTGAGGTCTGTGTGTGTGTGTGTGTGTGTGTGTGTGTGTGTGTGTGTGTGTGTGTGTGTGTGTGTGTGTGTGTGTGTGTGTGTGTGTGTGTGTGTGTGTGTGTGCATGCATGTTTGATCCAGCTCCTTAATGTCTGTTTTTGTGCTCTCTGCTGTTTTTCAGGGCCCCCCTGGTCCTCCGGGTCCCCCCGGGCCTCCAGGGCCCCAAGGCTTCAGAGGGCCGCCGGTAAGTGTGTGTGTGTGTGTGTGTGCGTGTGTGTGTGTGGGTGTGTGTGATGATGGCAATGCCATATAGAGAGCTTGTTGTATTTGGGTTTGGGAGCCTACTTGACTATCTGTCCGTATGTGTCTGTCTGTCTGTCTGTCTTACTCTCTCTCTCTCTCTCTCTCTCTCTCTCTCTCTCTCTCTCTCTCTCTCTCTTATCTCTCTCTCTCTCTCTCTCTCAGACACACATAAAAGTACACAGACATAAACACACACACACACACTGTTACACCAACGCATTTATGTCTGTTGCATTTCTCTCTCTCTCTCTCTCTCTCTCTCTCTCTCTTGTGTGTGTGTGCGTATGTGTGTGTGTGTGTGTGTTCGACTCCTCAGCCTCTCTCTTTGCCTTTATGTGAAGCCTGCATGGGCTGCTCTGGTTTCTGGCTAAAGCTAATTTAAAAGCACTGTTAATATTAAAGTACAATTTGTTCCTGTCATAGATCTAAATTTATCTTACAAATTAATGTAGATGTATTAATGTAAATGTAAATATTGAACAATACATTAAAATAACTTCAGTAATCTATTAAATGTAACATTAAAATGTAATGTAAATGCCTTAAAGTAGTCATTAATGTAATTGTGTTAATGTAATCACTCATTAATAACTTTGTAATAATATATTAAAAGTGTGCAAAAATTAGCTTTTTGATGTAATGTAGCTTGTACTGGCTGTGTTATCTGTGCTGGTTTAATCTGTCAGTGGGTATTGTAAAGAGTAACCCTGCTTTAGGATGCGCTAACACCTAATGTATGTGACGCACTGGGAAGTCTTGGGGTGCTGGGATTCTGTCGTGGGATTGGGCGCATCCACTGGGGAAGCTTAAGCTGTGATTTGTTTACATTAAAAGATGATAGTATTTTTTAAGTAAACTATAAAGTTTATTTTCTTAAAGTAATGTTGATTTAAAAGTAACTTTACTTCTTCTGTAAATGACTGCTTAAATGCTTAAAGTTTCCGTAATAGTATTGGATGTTTTTTCCCCAGAATTTTGGGGGAAAAATGATCAGGTAATTTCTTCTTCTTTAAAAATCAAGCAGAGCTCACAGTGAATATTCAGTACTCCGGAAGCATTCCTGCCCAGAAACTGTTACTTGATAAAACAAACACCAGACGAAACCTTCAATGTTTTGATATTCATGGGTCCCAAAGATGTCACTTCCGTGAAGCCTGCCGCCATCTTTGTGACCAACTCAACCAGTATTCCCATTGTATTATACGTTTTTGTACCCAATAGTAGCTAGTAAGTCATAATAATATATACTAATCATATAATAATAATAATAATAATAACGGTTATATATTAACTGTATTGTTTTCTATTGATAGGCTCTTCAAATTTAAACTTTTTAAAAGTAGTATTTTCTAATTCCAGTGTTTAGTAAGTTAGCTTTCATAGTTAGCTAGCGAACAGTCATGACTAAGAACATAGCACATCTGAATGAGGCAGAAAGACGGGGATATTTAGAAAAAACATCGATTATTGGCTGCGATCCATATTGACTACCGTCAACTTTATTTTGCCCCTTAAAGTCTGCGAAACGTCTGCCACAACTGTCTTTTCCCGACATATACATTCATCTTGTACACAATCCATCCCCATACACCGGAGATAGTACAATCGGGAGTTAGCTGTTAGCTGCTACTTGTCTCTTCTAATTTGCAGCCAACCATTTATAGCTAACCATTTATTCCGCCGATCTAAATCTTTTGGTATACAATTATATTGTTTATTTGGGTTATTTTCGCGACTGGTGTCGCATCCATCAGCACAACATATGCCGGGCATTTTTTTACTTTCTGTTGGTTTGGACCGACTATGTCTATGTTGTGAATGACGCTCAGCTAGACTTTCGGTCACACAGATGGCGGCGCTTAGACACAGTGACGTCACTTGGGATCTATGAATTATTCTCCCAGATCTTAGTGAAGGGCAAATTGAATTCTGGGTAATGTAGTGTTCACTATGAGCAATGTTTGGTCTTTAACCTGGTACTGTGTGAAAACTTAACTATGAGCCTTACCACAGAAAAGTAAATAAAAAACAGCTAAATGTAAACTGTCAGGTGAAATACATACCAGGGGGATATCCCTGGAGTGGGCGGAGTCTCATCTGTGGCCTTCTGGCTAAACCCATTCAACCTCAGTTCCTTCTTACAGGGCAACGAAGGCCTACCAGGGAAACCGGGTCTGGCCGGAAACGTAGTAAGTAACCAGTCTTGAGGGAGGAGCTAGTGGTGTGGAGGAGCGGTTTATTGGTTGGTTGATGGAGGAGTCCATGTTGGCACTGGGGCACTAGTCTAGGGCTGCTAAAGTCATTAAAGGATCCTCCAGCTTTGGTGGAAGCCTGGAAACTACTGATTAATTTCATTCATTCTCATTAGTTTTTAGACAAGCACTGGATAAAGCCAACATAAAACAGCCTGTTCTGTTTTGCCACACACATCGTTTGCAACAGCGACCAGGACCCACTGTGACGATTTTTTTCGTGCGTGTTTTAGTCATTTAGCAGTTGAGCACTTTTAACTGGCTGACACTGTGGCCTTGGTCTGTTTACATTCCTCCGGCGCTGTGGCGCTGTGTTTGTGTGAAGTAGAGCACTCTGAGGACGCTGTGGTAAACATGATGATTACTGTTAATCAGGCTCACCAGCCACAGAAGCTGTGCAAACTCTTATGAGCCGGGCTGAAAGCAACAAACTAGCTCAACTCTCTTCGAACTTTTAATCCTCTTTCTCCCTCAAACACTCTCTCTCTCTCTCCGTCTCTCTCTCTCTCTCTCTCTCTCTCGCTCTATTTCTCTCTCTCATCTTCCTTCTCTATCTGCTTTATGATCATTTTCTCTATGTGTGTCTGTCTGTCTGCCCCCTCTCTTTCTCTATCCCACACTCTCTCTTCCCTTCCTCCCCTCCTCTCCCTCCCCTTTTCTCTTCCCCTCTCGCTCCGTCTGTGTGGTTGGCATGACGCCCACCCCATCCCTCCTCGAGAATGTTAGCCCACCATGGAAACTTGGCTCAGACCGTCTGCCTCTCTCTGTGATTCTATCACCCCTTTTCTTTGTCTTGCTGTCTGATTTTAATCCCCCTCTTTCCTGTTGGGAGCTTCCCTTCCTATGTGTTCCATGCATTATTTCTTTCTCTCTTTCTCTTTATCCCCTTCCTTACTCTCATTCTCTCTCTCTTTCTTTGAAAGTTTCTCATCTCACTCCCTCCCAGTCTCTTTCTCTTTGATTATCTCTCTCTCTCTCTCTTCCTCTCTCTCTCCCTCCCCTCTCTTCCTCTCATTCCCATTAGAGGCTCTTGTAAATGCTCCAGTGCTAGCATCAGCAGCTGCTAGCGTCTGCCAACCCCTCCTCGTTGCTTAAAGTCCCTGTAAACTGCATCTGTTATATGTCAGTAGATTTCACTCTCAAACCACAACCCTCAAGCATTGAGTCAAACTGCCTCCAATGGCTTGTCATAGTTCAAATTGTCTCAGATGGCCTGCCATAGTTCAGCTGCCTGAAGGCTTGCTCATCAAAAAAACGAATCAGTCAGTGAGAGGGATATTTTCCAAACCTGTACAAAATGCTTCTAAAATAGCAACACTAGACGAGAGATATAATGCCCGCTGAGAGCTGGATTTAAGGTTGATTAAACATTGATGTGTAATGACTTGGAGGCGTCTTACTGCAGAAGCACGCGATTGCATAGACTATAATCAAAGGTGGATTTGAGGGTTTGTCTCTCTCTCATCAACGACAAATTACACTGCAGGTTTGATTATACCAGTTTGCTTGATGGCGTCTGTGTTTGGGTAGATGGGAAGTACTGTTATACCGAACGAGGGGTAATGAGGGGCTTTTTCACTGTGGCCCTGCTGTGAAAAAAACACACAAAAAAAAGTCTGGCCCTGTTTGCTTGCTATACATGCTGTTGAATAATCAGCGCTAAAACTGGCCTCAGACCACCCGGGAGTACTAAACACCAACAAGTCTCCAGAATGTTCTCCATCATTAGTCCAGGGCAGCTCACTGAAAATTATCTTGCATTTGTTTTATTTTTTTAGTATTGAGGTGCTTACTCTCACTGGATCTCTGGAAACACTGTATTTGGAGGGGTGTGCATAAGTCCTGACATGACACCGTCGTAACCATGACATGACACCTGTCATGAACTTGGAGGAGTCTTTATGAATGTTTATGATTGTTGCCATCAAGTGTCATTCTTTAAATTATGTCATTTTTTATGTCAAGATGACATTGTTTGGGATATGTTTGTTATGACAACTTGACATTTACCAAGACAACATAACCTGTCAACGTGTTTGTTTTGACGACGTGACATTACTTAAGTGTTACCGCATCTCCTAACTTCCTGAGGGTTGGATGTTTAGGTGAAAGTATCAGCCAAGTTTCTATGATTTAAATGGAAATAGAAATGTTGGAACATTAGTAGCATTAGCAATGTGTGTGAGTGTGTGTGCGGACATGTGTGCAGTCTTATTAGTGTCTGGAAATATCCATAGAAGCTGGTGAGGAATATGGATGATTCCATATTGAGAACGTGTCAGCACAGGTTGTTTTTAATTACTTGGATGCTTCCGTCAAAATGGTGAGATTACATCAGACTTTTTCTCTCCTCCTCTTTTTTTTTCCGAAGAGGAGGAGAGAAAAAGATGCAGATCCACAAGCTGTATGCTATTTAAGTGTTAGCTTAAGCTGCCAAAACCAGATCTTGAAAATAAGTGGTTGTGATGTTGTACATGTTGACTGTTTTACTGACTGGCTAAAACTAAACACTGACTTATGACTGCCTAATAGATGGTGATATGAAGCTAATTCAAAACAAAGGTGACAGAGATTAGCTGGCTGAACCTAGACTTGCCATCACTGAGTTTATTGGAGTCTGCACAGACTCGGTGCAGACTGAATGCATTGCGGACCAACTGGACAGGTCATTAAGGAGTCCTTGTGTGTGTGTAATACTCCAAAGTGTGCTAGAGGCCTGGGAGATACGTGTAGGGAGAAACTGGTTTAAATATTTTCATTAAAGTCATCATAGTGCCCCTACACGCTGCTCTACTGAAAAAAAAATATCTAACGAGTTGGTAAATAGGCTTAAAATCGAATCCTGAACCTTAGAGTAAACACTAAATTAAGATTATTAATGTGACAAAGTTCTATAGTGCATGCTGTTTTGGGTTTAAAATGTAATCAGAAAATAGAACTCTAAAATTACTGTAATTTCAGTAAAGGTTAGAGGGGTTTTAAACATTTAAAAGAAAAATGTGTAATTTCTGCCTGTGATAGTCAAGGCAATGCAAACCTTCCTCTGTGCCACCATGAATCTTGATATTCAGAGTAAGTAGTTTTTTGTTGATGTTGTTGTTTTTGTTGTTTTATCCCTCTCAAATCACCTGGTCTTTGTTTGGTGTAATGACTTCCTGTTTGTCCCACACTGATTGTATTCCCCTTGTCACTTCATCTCAGCTTCCTGGTAAATTGCCCCAGGACGTCCCCATAGTGGACCCCAAGGTACGCATCAGAGGAATCATGGGAGTTGTTGTTTATTTTCTTCACTAAATGTTTATTCTGTGTCCCTTCATGTATGTACCGTACTACAGTTACGCTGTGCTGTATGCATTGTAGTCCCTGAGAGCATGAGGGTTGCAGCAGTGGTTCCTCCTGAAGCACATGTGATCACAGATGTTCATGTTGAGCTGCATGATGAGAGCACAGCATGCTCGTTTGTATCGCTGCATATATGTGTTTGTGTGTGTTTTGCAAGTACACTGTCAATGCACACACACATATGTATATGTGTGAATGTACATGTGTGTACTCTTCCCTGTGTGTGTGTGTGTGTGTGTGGTCAGAAGCAGGAGCCCTGTGAAGACTGCGCGCAGGGCCTGCCTGGCGTGCCTGGCCGTTCGGGCATCAAGGGCGACAAGGGTGAGCAGGGTGAGCAGGGCAAACCGGGCATCACGGAGGCGGACGACTGTGAGCGGGTGAGGGGCTGCACTCACTAACACCTCCTTTACATCTGAGGGGGCACCCAAGTCCATCAGCGACTTTAAAAAGACATTTTGCAAAAACAAAAACACTTTAAAAACATATATATATTTATATATATGTATTTGCATAATGTTTGGATAAGAAGCCCTCAGAGAAGATGAAATACCTATTTGGCCATCAGTGATGTTTTGTTGGATTGTGTTTGTCGTTAGATTGTGTTTGTCTACGATGCTCAGAGCTCAAAGTCTTGGCCACAAACACTAAGTGTGTCTTTTTTTCACGGTATCTCAGCTGCTCTGAAAATAGTTTCTTGAAAACTGAGTGTTTACAGTTGATTTAACCAAAAAAGATAATAATGACAACATTAATCTCAGATTATTGTCACTGGGTTTGTGCTAAATGATCGCATGTGTAGCACTTTGGGTCCAATGTGTTAAGATGGGGGATATCAAAACATCTTATACTTCTTCAAATGTCCCTGCCAGGCCTCATCCCGCAGAGGGTTAAACGTGGCAGTGGGGCAATGGGCTGAAATGGGCATCGTTGCTATCTACGACACACAGAGTGTTCCTGAGTAACAGACGTTAAAGCATTGCTATCTACGACACGCAGAGTGTTTCTGAGTAACAGACGTTAAAGCATTGCTATCTACGACACACAGAGTGTTTCTGAGTAACAGAACCCAAACCATTTCTATCTAGGACAGGCAGAGTGTTTCTGAGTAATAAGTAACAGATGTCAAAGCATTGCTATCTACGACACGCAGAGTGTTTCTGAGTAACAGAACCCAAACCATTTCTATCTAGGACAGGCAGAGTGTTTCTGAGTAACAGTACTCAAAGCATTGCTATCTACGACACACAGAGTGTTACTGAGTAACAGACATTAAAGCATTGCTATCTACGACACACAGAGTGTTTCTGAGTAACAGAACCCAAACCATTTCTATCTAGGACAGGCAGAGTGTTTCTGAGTAATGGGTAACAGATGTCAAAGCATTTCTATCTACGACTCGCAGAGTGTTTCTGAGTAACAGACGTCAAAGCATTGTTATCTACGACACGCAGAGTGTTTCTGAGTAACAGACGTCAAAGCATTGCTATCTACGACACGCAGAGTGTTTCTGAGTAACAGACGTCAAAGCATTGCTATCTACGACACGCAGAGTGTTTCTGAGTAACAGACGTCAAAGCATTGTTATCTACGACACGCAGAGTGTTTCTGAGTAACAGACGTCAAAGCATTGCTATCTACGACACACAGAGTGTTTCTGAGTAACAGAAGAACCCAAAGCATTTCTATCTACTTCTGCTTCTAAGCCTTGCTAACTGCTTGCTAAGTTCTACTGAAGAACAGAAGGCAAAGTGTTTTTGCCTTCCTGATTGGTGAGGGGGTATTGGTGGTGGGGCAGAAGGTGCAGAATAAAAAGAGAGAAAAAAAAACACATCTGACACTTCATGATGTATACATCTGCTGGAACATGGAACACAGAAGACTCACCATCCCTCTGTTCTTTCATCCCTGTCCTGCTCTTCTGTTCTCCTCTCCTACACTCCTTCCTTTCTTTTCCTCTCTCATGTTTTTTTTCCCCTTTTTTTTACTCTTCTGTCCTCAGTGCTACCAGAGGCTTCAGGGGGAAGAGCCTGCTCAGGAAGTAGTAAGTCTCATCAACCCAAAATTACACACACACACATTTTAAAATCAAGTGTCATCATGGACCCAGTCAAAACTATACACACACACACACATTTTACAATCAAGTCTCATTCATGATCAACCCATTACTATAAACACACACACATTTCAAAGTACAATCTTATCCTGGTTCAACCTAAAGCTTTAGGCCTGCACACATACTTCAAAGTGATCACTGCAGAACTTTCTTCATGACATTTGTATGGTAATATTAGATTAGAAATGAGTTACAGTAATATGTCTGTGTTTTGCTACATGATTTGTCTGTGTGTTCTGTGCAGTCAAATCCCACGACAACAGGAACTGTAAATGCAGGCTGTGCAGGCTCACAAGGTCTCCCAGGCCATCCAGGTGAACAGGTGAGAAGAGAATGAGAGGAGAGAATGGGAGAGTGAGAGAGAGAGAGAGAGAGAGAGAGAAGATAATGTGAGAGTGAGAGAGAGAGAGAGAGAGAGAGAAGATAATGGGAGAGTGAGAGAGAGAGCGAGGGTCAAACTTTGTACTTGAAAACCTTGTTGTAATCATCTTAAACCAGTTGACCAGCTGTAGAGTGGAGGTAGAGGAGACACATGATATAAGAGTGATATAGACAGACATACAGAGAGACTGGCAGACAGACAGACAGTCAGAGAGACAGAGAGACAGAGAGACAGAGAGAAAGAGTAACATGCAGACAGACAAACAGACAGGCAGAGAGAAAGAGTAGCAGACAGATCGACAGGTAGACAGACAGACAGACAGAGAGAAAGTAACAGACAGACAGACAGAAAAAAAGAGTAACAGGCAAGCTTTAGAGACTCGTTTACCCTTAAAAAAATCATCACAGTCATCATCATCAACATCATCATCCAGGTGTGCGAAGTGGTGAAAAGTAGAGAGCGATGAGAGGTGCCGTTGATAAAGTCAAGTAGAACAAGAGAGTAAAATCGTAACAGCGAGAGAGAGGGAGAGAGACTGATAGAGAGAAAGAGAGAGATGGGAATTGAGTCAAACTTTTCACTTTAGAACATCATCACAGTCATTAAAAGACATAAAAGGCAGGACCTTCTAAAGAGATGAGACGCGCCCGTTTAAAGAGCAAATCGTGAGCTGAAAACTAGAACACGGGACTGCCGCTGTTTAACAGAGACAGGCAGCTGTCCAAATCCGTGTCGAGAGATAGGGCGCGCTGTGTAAACCACAGCGAGCTAATCTCAGAACCAGACTGCTGGGAAAGAGTAGGCTTTGCTGAATCACACTAGTAATCTCATGGTCTTAGAGCACCAAGGTTGTGGGTTCGAAACCCAGGGAGCACACATTCAATTCCATTCAGTTTAATTCAGTGATATTTATAAATGGCTAATAACAATTGAAATGGTTAGTTCTAGTGGAAGTGCGAACAGCAGCATTCTGTAGTAGTTGGAGGCTAAAATAATAGATGTGTGGATTCCTTTTTCTGCATCGTAAAGGGGTAGGGTTTTTCTGAGTTTGGCAATATTGTTGATAAGTAATAAGTGTGTGTGTGTGTGTGTGTGTGTGTGTGAGTGTGTTTGTGCGTGCGCATGTATGTATGTTTGTGTGTGTGTATACAACACAGGAAGTTGGTTCAGATTAAAGGGTCTGCTGAATGACTAAGTGGTAGATTGTTAATGTGCAGAAACTCCGGCCTTTCCCTGGCTCAGGTGACCCACATCTGGGCGGAGATGGACCAGTGTTCAGGCTCTCTGAGCACCAGTCTGGA
>NC_137918.1:6051555-6094055 GCF_963457725.1 Sprattus sprattus
CGAGATGTCACAAATGTATAGCAGCTCTGACAATTACAGAGACATCTCCACATCAAGTTTAAAACTCTCCCTCAGGCACAAGTAGGCCTATTTCTAACTTGATAAGTAGACTCTTTTGCCGGGTTATGATTGAGCTGAAGAAGTTATGTATGCTATCGTGGCGCACAGTACTTTTTAGACTTCAAATAGAAAAGTTCGGAGAAATTAAATACATCAAGCATCAACCATTAACCAATACAGTCATACTGCATACTTGTGATCACAAAGCGCAGAGTCAAATAAATTCAATGAAAATTTTAATAGCGTCCCACGAGATCTTGGGATAGCACAGAAACCACTGCTCTAAGTCTGCATAGGTTGCAGTATTCTGCAGCGAGAACACTTTGTACGTGCGAGTGAGCTGTGAAAAGCTCATTTCTAAAACGATGAAGTTCAAAAGCGAGCCTTGAAGGAGGCCGATGAGTCAGCAGCACTTTTTATTTTCACAACAAAGGAGGGGGAAAAAGCCCATGGAGGACAGGGGACAGGTGGCAGCCCTCAGGTGCCTGTTTAAAAAGGGCCTTATCTGGCAGCCAGGGCAGGAATTATTCATAACTTGACTTAGTTACAGAATTACAAAAGAAGAAGAAACGCTATCTATAGCCTACACCTGAGGCTTAGGGATTGTAAACAGTATAGGGAAGTGTATGTATGGGCTGACAGAGCTTGTGATAGGAAGTAGGATAGGATGCCTCTTGTTTCTACCTTTACAGAAAAGTGAGAAGGTGGAGATAACAGAAAACTTTGGGTTTAAGGGGTTGTTTTGTGTCCTTTTTAGGAGGGTTAAGGGGTTGTTTGGTGTCCTTTTTGGGGGTTGAGAGGGTTGAGGGGTTGTGTTGTTTCCTTTATCGGGGGGGGGGGGGGGATTGTTTTGTGTCCTTTTTTCGGGGGGTTGACAGATTGTGCTGTGTCCTTATCTCTTGCCAGGGCTCCAAGGGTGAGACTGGCTCTACTGGAGCGGCGGGACCACAGGGGGAAAAGGTATGACTGCACGACGAGGCCCAAGCCCAGGCCCACCTCCCCCAGACGCGTGTTTGGTGTGTTTGGTGTGGCTGCATACGGTCCGCGCTCCATGATAATCATTTGATATTGATGCTACGACGCTGCGTTAATTCTTACAAGGCTCGTTATTCCTATACGGCTAATTAACGCAGAGCCTCTGCATCATTCCTTCCTTACGGGAGGCTGTTTATCAGTTTACACACACACCCACACACACACACACACACACACACTCACACACCACGTCTCATTGCCGCTCCCCTCCTCCGCTAATTAAGAATCCTTCAATCAGAGGGTGGAGACATTAGCAAACAGCGTGAGAAGTAAACACGGACTGCCAGCCGAGTTAGTGCACAGTGCGACGCGGCGTGAACAATGAGCCGTGGAAATCACCCTCCCAGATTGAATCACCTCCATTGTTAATGAGACTCAAATGAGCCGAGGGCGTCTGGAAGAACCTCACACAGCCGAGTGGTTGGGTTCTGCAGGAAGAGCAGGTGCTCTTTTTGTTGAAAAAAACACTCTGAATGCATGAGAAGCAAACTGTGTGCCTCAACATAACTTTGTGTTTTACTGACTTTGAGAAACAAACAGTTCTACTCAACATTACTTTGTATTTTACTGACTTTGAGAAAGAAACAGTGTTCCTCAACATTCATTTGTGTTTTTCTGCCTTTGTTTCTCAGTTTTAGCCTATATGTAGTTGTTTAAATATCTTGCCCCTCTAAATTTTCAACAATGCATACACACATCTCAAACCAAGTGTCAGCATAATTAGAAGACCAAGGAGCAATACTCAACTATTGTCATATTATTAATATTATTATATCATATTATTATTATTATATTATATTATTATTGAGGAGATTAGTTATTATTGTAGGTCAACAAGCATTTTGTTTTTCTCACACCAAAAACACGGGCTGCAAGTTTAATCTGTGCTTGTAAGGAAAGGCAAGGCAAGTTTATTTATATAACATACAGTAAATCATAATTCAAAGTGTTTTATGAGCAGATAAGAGAGCATTAAACAGAGATTAAAACATTAAAGTGCATTGTAAAAGTCCACTGGTTGTACCTCCAGCTGAATCTGGCCTAGAGGCCTACCTTCATGTGTACTATATATTCTATAGGGTGTTTTGGTTTCTAAGCAGACAGGATGCCTGCCCAGAGGATGGCTGAGGGTCATAGCTTGTAGGATTGCTACGATCTTATAGAACTTTTATGTCTTCTTATTTGGAATGTTTGGAACAGAAATATTCCAAACCAAAAGCTCTCTCAGTCTCAGAGCGGAGCACACAGAGGAGTTCACGTTGCCATGGCTGCGTGTTTGTCTTGTTTCATCTGGTGTCATGTGGTGTTGTATGTAATGTTTCAGATTAGATCATGCATCCCTCCAAAGCCACCCGGCCTCACAGAGCTCTTTTCTGCGTTTGTATAGGGTTTCACAGGACAACCTGGTTTCCCAGGGCAACAGGTAACACTACACACATGAACTGAAATGCATTATCATCCCTGTATATCCCCATGTATATGGTATCTGCATGGAGTGTGTGTATAAAGTTTTTGTGGTATGTGTATGCATTGTGTGTGTGTGTTTGTGTGTGTGTGTGTGTGTGTGTGTGTGTGTGTGTGTGTGTGTGTGTGTGTGTGTGGTATGTGTATGAATTATGTGTGTGTGTGTGCTATGTATATGGTATCTGCATGGAGTGTGTGTATAAAGTTTTTGTGGTATGTGTATGCATTGTGTGTGTGTGTGTGTGTGTGTGTGTGTGTGTGTGTGTGTGTGTGTGTGTGTGTGTGTGTGTGTGTGTGTGTGTGTGTGTGTGTGTGTGTGTGTGTGTTGTATGTGTGTGTGTGGAGTGTGTTTGTTATAACCATTGATTGTGCTTTCAGGGACCTCCAGGCTTCCCAGGGAAGGCGGGGCCTACAGGGCCCGCAGGACCCAAGGCAGACAAGGCCAGTGCCCAGACTGCTGACAAGTCTTATATTCACACACACTCATGCACACACAAAATATATCCTTCTCTCGGTCTCCAACACACACACACACACACACACACACACACACACACTGGTTCTACAAACTAACCTCTGCCTCTGTGTTTTTCTCCTCTGCAGGGTGACACTGGCCTTCCTGGGCAACAGGGAACAACTGGACCCCCAGGCCGCCAGGGACCCCCAGGCATGATGGTGAGTTAGCTGTTAGCGGTTAGCATAGCTCCAGGCCGCCAGGGCCCCTCAGGCATGATGGTGAGTTAGCATAGCTCCAGGCCACAGATGGCCCTGGCATGCATGCGGGGGAGTTAGCGGTTAGCAGTTAGCATAGCTCCAGGCCACAGTTGGCCAAGGCTTGCTGGTGAGTCAGCGGTTAGCGGTTGCTAGCTGTTAGCATCATGAGTTCCCACAACCTCGGTTTGCCCCAGCCTTTACTGCAGAGTGGAACCAATAGATGAAGGTCTGATCTGTGGTCTCCGCCAACCTGGCAGTTATGACGACTGTGTGGGAATTGTGTTTTTTTGTCTTTTTCTTTGACCCACCATGTTCCTGTTTGACCTTGTGCCTGTAAAGGGACCCCCAGGTATGGAGGGCGGTGATGGAAAACCTGGAACGACTGGACAGAGTGTAAGTACAATGATGTGTACAGTACACGTGTTTATTTGTTGCAGTATTTATGTGTCCCTGTATATGAGCAAGGCATAATTTCCCTCCCTTCCTTCTCTCTCTCTCTCTGTCTTTCTTGCTCTTTCCTTCTTTCTATCACTTATCTCTCTCTCTCTCTCTCACTGTTTTTCTTTTTTTATTTCTTTCACCGCTTTCTCTCTCACTCCCACTCTTTCCCTCCCCCTCTCTTTCACTCTCCCTCTCTTTCACTCTCTCTCTCTTTGTCATCACTCTCTCTAACTCACTCAATCCTGTCTCTCTCTATCCATTAGGGAGTTGCTGGCCCTCCCGGTCCCGCTGGTCCCAGAGGAATCCCGGTATGAGTTTGCCCTTCGCCCTGCTTCCTGTTTTCTGTTGCCATGGCAACAGTTATCTGTGGCAACTACAGAGTTCTACATGCTTTTCTGATCATATAAATCCCTGTGCCACATGTTTAGACAAAAAAAACTAGCCCTAAAAGCAGCTAAGATGGGCATAAAGTGTATGAAAACAGAAATGGGACGAGTAAAAGTAGAGACTATTCTATTTTCCCTGTGGCTAGGTGTATGCTGTTGGTCAGGACGTGTTGAGGCCAAGGGATTTATTTGATTTGAATCTGTGAAACGAGTTAAATTGCTTGTACCTGTTCTTACATATCTTTAAATTGCTCTGTGAAAATGTCCTGCCTTCTGGGCAGCTGGGAGTAGTCAAGTCAGGGAACTGTGATTAAATTGTTCCTACCGGCTCCGGCGCTTCTTGAAACAGTGTGTTGACCTCATTTGAAATGTTCTCGCTTCCTTCCCGCAGGGTTTCAAAGGCATCAAAGGCCATACGGGACACCCTGGACCAAAGGTTTGCTGATCTTTTAAATCATCAGATTAGGATGATATTCCCATGAAATAAGGATAATCACTCTCGGGTTGTACTGTTTTATTTAGTGATGAATCTCTCTTTACTTCCTCTTGAATTTCTTCCTCCCAACAGGGAGATTGTGGCCCCACGGGGCTGCCAGGGATGGCAGGCAAACCAGGCCTTGAGGTGAGCAGGTTCTTCATGTCTTCCTCCCTGTTTCTCTCTGTATCCCCCTCTCTATCCCTTTTCTATCCCCCTCTCTCTCCCCCTCTCTATCCCCCTCTCTATCCCCTCTCTTTACCCTCTCTTTTCCCCTCTCTATCCCCCTCTCTTTCTCCCTCTCTTTCCCCCTCTCTATCCCCACTCTATCCCCCTCTCTACCCCCCCCTCTCTCTCCCCCTCTCTACCCCCCCTCTCTCTCCCCTACTCTATCCCTCTCTCTCTCCCGCTCTCTATCCCCTCTCTATCCCCCTCTCTCTTCCCCTCTCTTCCCCTCTCTATCCCCCTCGCTATCCACCCCTCTCCCCCCTCTCTATCCCCCCCCCTCTCTCTCCCCCCAGGCCTGGAGGTGAGCAGACTCTTCATGTCTGACCTCCAT
Organism: Sprattus sprattus; assembly: GCF_963457725.1. Taxonomy (NCBI): domain Eukaryota; kingdom Metazoa; phylum Chordata; class Actinopteri; order Clupeiformes; family Clupeidae; genus Sprattus; species Sprattus sprattus. Next base: position 6,056,690 of record NC_137918.1, read on the forward strand.
GCAACCAGCATGAAATGATGGAAAGGACATGTGTAATATCGCTTAAAGATGGGTTCACATTGCAGCATATCTCTCTCCTCTCTATTTCTTACTCTATCTCTATCTTTTTCTCTCTCTCTCCTGTATATCTCTTTCTCTCTCTCTCCCTCCCTCTCTCTCTATCTCTCCCTTTCTCTCTCTCTCTCTCTCTCTCTCTCTCTCTCTCTCTCTATCTCTCTCTCTGTTTATAGTTTATCTGACAGTGGCCCAGTTGAAGTTCCTTCTCCAGATTTATGTCTCAACCAGATAAAACCTGACAACACTAAAGAGATGCTGATGTCTTTTTAAGGGTTGCAGAAGTTCTATGACACAGGAAGAAGGTCTAGTACAATGCTATGGTCAAGAGTGTGCATTTACAGTAAATGTTCTCATAGGGAGACCTGACACAAAATGGAGAACCCTTTCATCAGGTAGCCAGAATCAGTCACCTTCATGGAGAGTGTTGTATAAAAGTCCTGTTCTGAAACACAAAGCGCAAACCTATTTCACGCAAATGGTGTGTAAACAAAGGTTAGTGGTCAGTTGATGATAGCGATAGCCTGTTTTTTACCTGGTGATGTGTGGTTATGTTCTTGGTGTCGCCTTTAAAATGATGTGGGAGTAGCTGGGCCAGTAAAGGGGTTTTAACTTCTCCCTCTCTTTCTTTCTCTCTCTCTCTCTCTCTCTCTCTCTCTCTCTCACACACACATGCTCTCTCTCTTTTGTCACACACACACAAAACACACACACACTCACACACACACACTCTCTCTCTCTCTCTCTCTCACACACACACACACAACACACTCTCGCACACACACAACCACACAACACACACACACTCTCTCTCTCACACACACACACACTCTCTCTCTCTAGGGTGATCCTGGTACACCAGGGCCACAGGGCCCCCCTGGTTCTCCTGGACATCTGGTAAGTACAGGAACAAATTAAAGACCTATTTTTTCTCCCTCGCCCTCTCTCCCTCTATTCTTCTCTCTCTCTATCTATGTCTGTGCTATAGAGGAATTGCCTATTCTCTTGAATTTATCCTCCTGTGTTTATTTTGTTCATCTTTTAGGGGTCTACTGGAGCCACAGGACCACCCGGACCAACTGGCCCTCCAGGAGTGGTGAGACACCATGCTGTTATCAGTAATAACATCACACTCAGACCCTGCAAACATGACGGCATGCTGTTATCAGTTATAACATCACACTCAGACCCGGCAAACATGACCCCATGCTGTTATCAGTTATAAGATCACTCTCAGACCCTGCAAACATGACAGCATGCTGCAATTGATCATAACATCACACTCAGCAGCCAACAGCATGCTGCTATCTGTCTCTCACTGTTGGTTTGATTGTCTGTCTACTAATATGACCTGTCTGTCTCTATGTGTCTGTCTGTCTGTCTGTCTGTCTGTCCTCAGGGTGTAAAGGGAGATAAAGGAGAGCAGGGAGACAGTGGCCGGGCAGGACTTCCTGGATCCCCAGGAGCGCCCGGACACCCAGGAATGATGGTCTGTTCCCACACACATGCATCTCTCCACAACATGCAAACGCAAACAATCCACCGTCAAACCCAATGTAGTGCAAGACATGTTAAACACATTAGGCGTTGAGTGTGTGTTGACGTGTCTGTGATGTTTTGCCTCTCTAACTCTTTTATCCTGTTTGCCGTTTTTCCAGGGAGAATCAGGGAATGATGGGAAAGAAGGAAAAGATGTGAGTACACCCTCTTATTGGACCACATAGATTATATAGTACATAGAGTGGCATCAATTGTCAAACTTCCTTGTTTACATGGCTACCAAATCACCCTTATTTTAGTAGCTACCATTGAACACTCTAATCAGCACTTTAACACATTTGTGGATTATTTATTTAAAGTATTTAACCTTTCAAAGAAAATTAACTAAGGAGGTTCCCCTGGTACTTCCAATTCTGTGTTTCACAAGGACCTTTGCACTTCCTCAGACATATCACCATCCTCACTTGTGTAAAAAATATGTGTTAGTAGCAGTTGGAAATGGGTGAGACAGTGTCAAAAGTAATTTTGAAAATCCATTCTCTCATCTCTTAACTTCATACAGGGAATACCAGGTTTGCCCGGACAAAATGGGGATCCAGGACAAAAGGTAAAAGGAGTATTTGTTAAAATGCTTGCTCCAGTGTAGTTGATTATGCACTGGTTTAGTAAAGCATTGATTTGTGTGTGTGTGTGTGTGTGTGTGTGTGTGTGTGTGTGTGTGTGTGTGTGTGTGTGTGTGTGTGTGTGTGTGTGTGTGTGTGTGTGTGTGTGTGTGTGTGTGTGTGTGTGTGTGTGTGTGTGTGTGTGTGTGTGTGTGTGTGTGTGTGTGTGTGTGTGTGTGTGTGTGTGTGTGTGTGTTTGTTTGGTTATCCTTTAGGAATCCCTGAATGTTATTTTGCTTATTGAAAAATGAAATGTTTACACCATGTTGAGTTTCTGTTTGTTTCTAAACAAGCAATTTTCTGAATTCAGGCGCATGTGGATCTTTTGAAGTTAAATATAGATTCCGTGTGTTTACCTTATTTTCAGTAGAATTACCTAACAAAGTGAAACGATCTTTTCAGTTTCAAAAGTATAAACTCACCCACTATTCTCAGTAGACACAGACAGGGACATTCGCCTGAGGAAACCTCCCAGTGAGTGAATTTCTCTCAATCACGAGCTGTCGCTGTTTATGTTTGCGTGCCTCTGTAATCTATAAACATCTCCATGCTCGGCTGCTTTCACCCCCCGTTACCTGTGTGTGGATGTGAGCGGTAGCCTCGGTAACCATTAGCTTCCAACGCTATCATCCCCGCATGAACCCAGCCTTCCTCGGGATGATGCCATTACGGGCAAGAGCCATGCGTTATTGGACTATATATCACGCTGACAGCACGCTCTTGTCAGGTCTTTCACAGTTTCAAATATGTATTAGATAAGGCTGCACCAAGCTATTTAGAGAGTCCTGTGCAGAAGGCCGTGGTCTTTAAATGACGGCAGCCCCCAATAATGCTATTTATTTATGATGAATGGCCCCTCTCCCGCTAGCATAGTGTGCATCATGTTGAGTTCTTACTCAGGGGCCTTGGATTTTAAATTCTGGGAGCACTGAGACACTGTATCATATCTCTGCTGTGTGAGACGATATTGGAATACAGATTCTTTTTAAAGGGCCATCTAAGCCTAGATTTGGATACTGGCGTTTTTATCAGCACATCCCCAAATAATACTTTTTTAGTTAGGCTGAGGTTTTGTCAGGCAGTAAACACTGATACCGAAGGGAACACTGAAGACAGGTCTCATTCTGCACTTACGAATACACTGACGGTAAACAATAACGCTTTAAATGTTGCCATTTGGTAACACATTCTGTTGAGTTAGACAGTTGCTCAATTTGATAGGCTAAGTGCCTGGTCAATGTTATGTTGTCAAACTGTGTAGAAAGTAGATTAGAAGTGCCTGAAAGTAGATTAGTAGTGCCTGTCAAACTGTAGTGTGCCTTCCTCAAAAAAATTAGCATGAAACACCCACCACTTTGATCAGACACACCCAAATGAGGTCTTGGTCCACCCTCAAAGGCGCTCAACTCTTGTTGCATGTTACGAAATGGATGACCAAATGAATGTGCCCTTGGTGTGTGTGTGTGTGTTAAATCAGGGCCCTCTGTGTGTTAACAGGGGGAAGCGGGAGCCACAGGACAGAGGGGATCTCCGGGGGAGCGTGGCCCACCGGGTCTGTCATCGGGAGGAGGCGGGTATGGCTCTAAAAAGGGTGGAGGGATGATGGGACCGATTGGCCCACGTGGAGAGAGGGGATCACCAGGACAACAGGGACCTGCAGGACCATCTGGACGTGATGGCCAGCCCGGGACCGACGTGAGTGTACATCAAAATGAAGGGGTGGCTGGACAGGTTAACCCTCACAACCAGAGCCGATTTCCTTATAGTGAACAGACACTTAGTCAACCTACATAGGCAGCCTGCAGCGGATAGGAATCGATGCCAGGTTCGCTGCTTTGAGGGTGGTGATGCTAAACACTGTTACAGTTACTGCTAAATATTGTGCACAACCATATCATTAATGTTGTTGATGAGTTGCTGAGATTGAGGCTGATTAACCCTGAGGACCTTTTCCCTATTCTTCAGAGTGTGTCTGACTCTGTGTGCTTCTTACTTTGCATCATGGCTATTAGAAGTAGTAGTCAGGCAGGTTAGACAGATGTGTTTCAACGGGACATTTCAGGGTACTAGGACCTGGCTTCATTTAACATGAACTAACTTTTAGAATTTGGATATTATGTATCCTATATCTGCAAATGATCTTGATCTATGCAGGGACGATAGGAGAGGAACTGGGAGCCAGGTCCTGGTAGAGTGCATGGCGGGTTAGCAGACAAATTAATTAATCGACTGAATGATTTAAGTACTTAACTGCTTCACTGGTTTGTCAGTCAATTTATTGACATGACCACTAAATCGTTCAATGCCCAAAAGGTCACTGACAAAACTACTGCTAATCTACTCCAGGCAGCTTCAGCATATGGACAGAGGCAATAATCATGATTTAAGAGGGAATATTCGTAGTAATAATAATAAGTAACGGATGATATGCAGTAGGTTGCTCATTCGTAACAGCATGACTGGGAACCCGGCAGGCAGAAATACAAGCGCACAGGGCAAAGAAAATAGTATTAAGGAAAACAAGTCTAAATAAAAAAAAAGATTCATATGTACAATTAGTAGGTAAGGTCAAACTGTAGAGTAAATGTAAGAACCAAAAGCAATTTCGAAGATAACCAAGAGAGAAGAGAGATGAAAGTAAAGCATAAAATGTAATAAGATCCTAATAAATTAAGAGCACCACTTGCATCCAGCACCACTTGCAGAGATGCAAATAAGCCTCCATAATGTGTTGTCTGGGCGTACATATTTGTTTGTGTTTAGACTTCAATAGAACAGCTGCTGTGGGAAAAACTAATATTCTTTCAAGAGCACACATCAACATGGTGAGTGACTTTAAAAACTCACAAAGGAAGACGTGGCTTCTTCTGAGGAGTCCATGAGGTGTGCTTAATGAAATGAGATTCAGGAGGTGGGAGTAAGTGGCATTAATTAGCTGAGCCTTTCTGATTAAGTAAACAATTCATTCAAAATGAATTTTGTTTCACAAGGGAATGATCCCCTGCATGTTATTTGAATGACTATGCAGATTTATACTGTGCAGTTAAAAGTTTACGAGAGTTGAACTTTAAAAGTTTTACTCTTTTGCACTGTGCAAGATGTTAGTCTAATCCTAATTCTAAACACAGAATCTTCTGGGTGGATGCTTTGGTTCTATGAACTCCAAGACAGCTGTTGATATCAAGTGCTTTTCAACCTTTCATTCCTACGGTCAACCTGGTTGAGAAAGGTGATGAGTAATGTCATCAGCTGGCTCTTAATGGGCTTGGTGCTCTGGTACTCTGGGACTTTGACAGAAGGTCCATATGACAGTCCTCATATTTTAGATGTGTTCCTCTGTTGCAAATCAGGCAACCCAAAATATATAACAACAGTCGCTAGAACCATCAAAAAGATGCAAACGCTTAAGGCCTGTCTCTTCTTTATAACTCACTCTTACCCTCTCTGCTTTATAACTCACTCTTACCCTCTCTGCTTTATAACTCACTCTTTCCCTCTCTCCTTTGTAACTCACTCTTACCCTCTCTCATTTGTAACTCACTCTTTCTTTCTCTCTCTCTCCTTTGTAACTCACTCTTTCCCTCTCTCTCATTTGTAACTCACTCTTTCCCTCTCTCTCCTTTATAACTCCCACTCTCTCTCTCTTTCTTTTGTGATTCACTCTTTCTCTCTCTCCGTTGTTACTCTCTCTTTCTCTCTCTCCGTGGCTGCCAGTAGCTGCTAAATTAATGAATCTCAGAGTCACATAAGGACAAAACTCAGCTAGGCATACTGTCCGTGAGTCAGCATGAGATTACAGGGAAATTGGGTTTGATAGTGTATCAGCATAATCTTGTCCCAACGGTTTGAAGTTTTAAGATCAGGCTCCTGCAAATGTAGACGCAGTAAGGTTCATCCACAAACATCCAGCCCACGGCTCTTACCTGTATTCTTCACAACGTCCCTCTGAAGGAATCTTACTTACAGAGTATGAATATGAAAACATGATCTCAGACAGAGAATGAAAGCATCAGTCTTTGTTTTGTTTTTGTGTTTATGAAGAGGGGGTGGGGTGGGGGGAGGGGGGGTAGTATGTGTGTGTGCGGGTTTGGTCTGATTGTGTGTGTGTGTGTATAAGGAGGGGGTGGATGTGTGTGTGCAGGTTGTGTGTGTGTGTGTGTGTGTGTGTGTGTGTGTGTGTAGCTAGTTGTTGGGAGGATGTGAAGTGGGGGGAGTTTGCTGCACAGAGACATAAAGTCATGTCTTCTCTGGTCTTCTCTCAGGCTGTTGTGAACTACGATGACATCAGGAGCTTCATCAGGCAACAGGTCATCAAGATCTTTGATGGTGAGTGAAACCTGAATCCTCAAGAATAGTGTATGTTTAAATATAGCGCCTATTTGACTGTGTTATATATTAAATCCACCATGTCATTTAATGGTCATCAATGAACAACCTCAAACTAAAGCTGAAATGGAGGAGCCGCACAAGTTAGTATTCATCTCAGATTAAACTCCTGATCTCCTGTCATGATAAAGAACTTTAGGACTGCCGATTATTGTCATTGAAGCTTTTTAAAACTTTATATTCTGTCATGATAAAGAACTTTAGGTTTGACAGCCGATTATTGTCTATAAAAGTTTTTAAAACTTTATCTCCTGTCATGATAAAGGACTTTAGGTTTGAATGCTGATTATTGTCATTGAAACTTTTTAAACGGCATTTGGCTGTCACTAACTGAATGCTCCTCGTGCACAGAGCGGATGGCCTACTACATGTCGCGCATGCAGATGCCCGTGGAGATGGTGTCGTCTCCAGGGCGACCAGGACCCCCCGGCAAGGACGGAAACCCAGGCGTAGCAGGGCCGCCAGGGGGGCCAGGACGCCCGGGGCAGATTGGCCGCGAGGGTCGCTCAGGGCCCGTGGGCCCGCCAGGTAAGAGGCGCTGCTATGCTAATGCCCATGCTAATGCCCATCTGTTGCACCCAGACATGATGATGGTTCATCTACAGAAATATGATTTGTGTTTGTAGGTGTTTGTTTTTTTCGTTTGTTTTTTGTTTGTTTATTGATGCTGTCTTCAGAGACAAAGATGGCACATGGGAGTCTTGGAAAACCATAAATCAAACTGACAGGCTAAACCATTTTACCTCTACAGTTGGTGTAAGTGATATCTGAATATAAAAGAGATGGGCTGAACCATTATTATTTTTCACAGGTGGGCCTGGCATAAGGGGAGAGAAGGGAGACAAGGGAGCAGGGGAGATGGGTGACTCTGGACCCCCCGGGGCTCCAGGTAAGATACCCCTTTAAAACACTGGGCCGTTTGTGGTCATGTTATATTCGAACGCTTCGTTTGTTTGTATGTTGGTCTTGATTGTGCTGACAATCTGGGGCCAATAATCAATTAGTTAAAAATAAAATAAAATATGTTGAGTGTGTATGAAAGCATATGTTTTTACATCAACTTGTACAGCCCCTATATAAAGGGACAAGGACTTCTGCTGTTTAATTCTTTATTTAGTATACCTTAATGTTTGCTATTACAGTATTTGTAATTTTTTTGGCACTATTTTATCAGCCTTAGAGGTTAAATAGGTTAAGGGCTTTGCTTAGCTTGTTCTTGATCTTGGCAGTGCAGAGTTTATGTTGAAATGGAGAAGGTGTTACATCATACTGTTTGGTTTGGTTCCGGTTCGGTTAATCAAGTCGAAGGCCGAAAGTTTGCTGCGTTAGGGCCCTTAATATGATTTTGTATTTATTTAGAGCTGGATTCCGATCAGTTGCTTGCTGTACTTTGCAAGGCAACACGCTGGGTTCCTATGCAGTGCTGCGTGTTTGATGACTGAGTCCGATTATTGGCAGCTTTAATAGAAATGTCACCGCTGATTGCTGGCTTAGATTGCTTCGAAAACTCCTCTTTCGCCCCTTGTAGTTAATTAAACCAACAATCCTTTGTAAGTGTTCAGGGTAATTGTGTATAATTTGAGGACTGCTTATGATGGGTTTTAGCAATATGCTAGATTGGTGGTGTTATATTCCCTCTGATAGCACTTACACATAGGCTAGATCCCTGTCCCTCACATGGATAGCTGTCCCTAGTACTTGGAGGGGGGTCACACAAAGGCTAGATCCCTGAATGCATGAATGGATGAATAAATGAGTAGCTTAATTTATTGGCACTTACCCTCAAAGCTCTTCCACCTATATAGTCTTGGTCTCTCTTCACCAAAAGCAATTGTTAATGGTCAGTATGCATGTGTCGCTTTAGCCACTCTCTAATGTAATCACAAATGACTCCTTACTCAGAATGAATGGATCAATTCATGTGTGAGCGCATGAATAAATTAATGAGTGAGTGGATGAATGACTGAATGAATGAATGGGTGAGTGAGTGAATAAATGAGTTAGTGAGTGGATGAATGAGTGAATGAATCAATGAGTGAGTGGGTGAATGAGTGAATGAATAAATTAATGAATGAGTGAGTGGATGAATGAATGAATGAATGAGTAAGTGAGTGAGTGAGTGGATGAATGAGTGAATGAATGAATGAGTGAGTGAGTGAGTGAGTGAGTGGATGAATAAAGAGCCTCATCTATGTAATGCTTCTTAGGCACCAGTCCAGATGCCCCAAAGCCCTCTCACATATATCATCACAGACTCGTCTCTCCACCTTCAGTAATGCCTCTCTGTTCACCCCGCAGGTATTCCAGGACCTCAAGGCTACGGGAAGACAGGACCAACAGGTCCAGCAGGCCAACAGGGTATCCCAGGAGTGCCGGGAACGCCCGGGCAGCCCGGCTCCAAGGGCAAGGAGGGTCGCTGTAACCCCTCTGACTGCATGAGTATGCCAGTGGAGTACAACCCCAAGGGCCCCCACGCTAAAGGGCCCTGGTAGAGGAAGAAGAGAGAGAGTGACAGATGGAGGGAGGGAGATGTTTTCAACAGATAAAATGGGAGAGTTTTACTGCAGGACAAGCACACTTGGAGTTGGGTTGGCAAAAGCAACAAAAAAAAACAGAAAAAAGAAAGAAAGAAAAAGGAGGAGAATGACAGGAGAAACTTCCAGAAAGGCAGTAATTTACCCCCTGTGTCGCCTGATCCAAGCTACTGCACTGTTGTGCCAACCACTCGCTTAGCTTGTTTGAGCCGCCCCCAATGGAAGCCTTCTGCCAGAACACCCCACTGCTTAAACACCACGTTTGCTTCAAGCCTGTGTTTGAAAGGAGGCCCCTCTCTCAAGGTTCTCTCTCTCTCTCTCTCTCTCTCTCTCTCTCTCGGGGCTGGAGTCACATCAACGCATCCAGATTGGTATCCAGTTGTGTTTTCAACCACTGCCATCCGCCTAAGAGGTTGGACTGAGGATTTAGGGATCCTGAGACTTTGGACCAGATTGTTTATCATTACTATCTCCAACTCCACCTCTGTCCACACACCTCTATTATCAGACATCCCTCATCAAGTGACACGTTTTCCACTTCGTTATTTCAGAAATTAGCTTTTATTTTTGACAACCATCCCCCTAACACACACCCACACTCATACACACAGCTAATGGATTTACTTCCTCTGATATCTGCAATGTGTTTTGCTTATAGGCAGCTGTTTAACCTGCTTTTTCCCTTTCCTCTGTTGTCTGGCCGCTATCTGAGGTGACACGTTTATTTTGAGAAAGACCCAGCAGTTCCACATGTGTCCTCGTTGTATGTACTTGTGCTATACAATCAAAGATCAAGAAGTTTCAAGAACATTCCTGGAAGAAAATAGTATCCCCATGGCTGAAAAAATATACAGCAACAGGTAATGCTTATGGTACCATCAGTATATAAATTTGCCCACTTTAGTATTGGGCGTGTGTTGTGTACATATCAATATTTATATATAATGGCTTTTTTTGTATGATTTGTTTTTGTTTTGTTTTGAACAATTGGCATAAGAATGGTATATCTCTCCATCCATGACTGTCATCCATCCACTGATCCATCCACAGAGGTCAGAGGTCAATGTGAGAAAATAGCCTTCATAAGCTGGGAACAGGCTAGAGCGTCACTAACTGGGCAAACTGATGTCTGTGTGAGTCTCTATTTAAACAGCGTTTCTACTCCTTATCCATCTGTAGCTGGTCCAGACAGTGAAAGCTGGAAGCTATAATTGTCTGCCTGTTTTATGTGGGATGCTTCCATTCAAGTCTTTTGGTGGAAGCGCAAAGTACAGTAACTAACAAGCAGTCAACGCTTCATAGACGCACCCCACAATGCTGCACATCCAAAACCTCCTGAGCCTCATACAAACTTGAATTGCTTTCCTTTTTTACTGCAGCACTCCCACATCAGCATAACATCAAAAAAATCTACTTTTTTTATCTTATCTTCTTAGATAATTTCATACATTTCAACTAACTGCCATCATCAAAATATAATTCACCTTGTACATGCCTCAGATCATTTCTTCATTACTTGATTGCTGTACTAAATGAACACGGAATGATAAGCCATCAATCATCTGTCGCCATGCCAACGAGCCTGAATCTGTAATATGGAGCACTTGAGCCAAACTGTTGATGGAGTTGCAGAGTTTGTTGTCTGTGTGTACTGTCCAGAGATCTGATTGGCTGTTGAGACCAATTATCATCTGTCTGTAAAGCCCTGCCCCATCCTCCTTTTTCTTCATAAATCTCATGCTGTTACCATGCCAACACCTTTTTATCGTGCCTTTCCAAGTTGTGTCATCCGAATCCATCTTGTGCTAAGAGTTTTTTTTTATGGAAATCTGAGAAAAGCAAATAAATATTTTTAATGCAGACGTATCCAGTGAAATGCTTTTTATTTCTCCCATATCTTGTTCATTCCGTCACCTTTAACCTCCAGTAGTCTACCAGAATAAAAGAACATCCAGCACTGCCGTGTGGAAAAACGACTCTATTTGAAGACAAACTCGGGGTTGAGCCGTTGCGTTTAAATAATACCAATGTTTAAATGTCAACATGGATAGTTTGGCCCGCTCCCCACCCTGTTTGACACCCAAGGCCTGTCATTTTGTACAACAGTGATTTTAAAATAACAGTGTCAAGTGTTTGAACGCGTTCAGAAGGCCACTGTTCTTAAATTACAGCTTTTACTGCAAACCTTTGACCAAGTAAAACACACGTCTCATCCAGAATGCATTTGCCGCCGTGGGTGAATAATTTAACTGTAGAACTGTAGGCATAGGCAACACTTACCTGACTCTCCGTCTCTCTCTCTCTTCTTCCTCTCTCTCTCTCTCTTTCCTTCCTCTCTCTATCTGACAAACTAATATGGAACCAGGTTTCCTTTATTAAAGAAATGTGAACATCTACATGATACAGATAGATTTTATTTCACAGTATACTGGAAGTTGTAACTGCTAAATCGTGAGGAAATGAACTCGATCAAGTCCCGAAACCTATAGAATAGTAGCCTCATCTCTCATTCTCACATGATACAGAAGAACCTTCACTTTTACAAAACGTTCCTCTTTATTGATTTAGATTGACCTGAACAGCCAGGTGCGAAGAAGAAAAAAAAGAACTTTTCTCGTTTACAGATGATCCAAGGAAAGAACAATAAATAGCTTTCGTTGTTTAATGAAAATAATCAGTTCTCTGCACTTTTATTGGTACGGGGAAAAGGTTGTCATTTGCATCGGGACTTGACAGTGGCATAGATGAGTTGACCGGAAAATGAAACCCTGATGATGAAGCAGAGTGAGTTTGGTCTACTTCAACTCAAAAACGCTGATTACGTTCATTAACCAAGGCTCTCTGTTCAGGTCTAACGAAAACACGAAAAACCCACCCTTACATATAAAATAAACACACATTTACAAAGATTTACATAGCACTAAAAATCACTGATTAGACTGTTGTCAAGAACCTGTTGCCGGGCAACTAGAGGACATTAAGGTAATCCGTATCTTAGAAGTCTAAGGGGGATACTGTGCACAGTCAAATGTATAGTCTGGAATAAAATTGAATCCTTAACAAAAACCTTAATGAGACTTAAGGGTATGGAAATGGCCTTGTAGAACATTGACAGATGAGGGGGTATGTTTGTGTTAGGGGGGTAGTGTGCTCGAACTTGCCCTGTTTAAAAACAAACAATGCTTGGAAATAATGAGCAGTAAAACTCAAAACATTTAAAGTGACCACGATATAAAAGAAAAGCTCCTCTGTTTATTTAGTATTCGTTTTTTCTTGGACTTGAGTCTTTCAGCTCTCCTCAGTCCAGGGCTACTGGTTGGGTGACGTCAGCAAGATGATGATGTCACGGCTGACACTGCTAGAACCTCACTGTTGGGTGGTGGTGGTGGCGGGAGTATTCCAAAATGACTGACACTGCCAACAGCCAATGGTAGATCGGCCACAGTGATGTCACAATGATAGGTGTCTGCAAATGTCAGTCAGGCTGGTTTGCCCCCTCTACCCCTCACGCTGGTGTTTAGAAGAGGGAAGGAGTGTATGAGTGCCTCTCTCTTTCTCTCTTTCTCGTTCTCTCCTTCTCCCTCGTTCCCTCGAGATGTTACTTGGATGGCCCCTTGACTCTTCCGGCCTCCATGAGCCGGGGGGAGGTGTAGGCGGATGCAGCCAGGCAGGCCGCCGCTTCACAGAACCCGGGAAGACCCGATGGGCCAGCCTTACCTGGGTGACCAGCATCTCCAGCTGAGCCATGGGGGCCTCTCTCACCATGCTTACCATCTCTGGCAACCCCGTCAAGACCTGGAAGACCTGCGAGGAGAAAACAACACAAAGAGTTATGGTGCGGAGGGAGGGACGGTGTTAGGGCTGGCTTCAGGGTTTATCTATTTAATTAGTGTTCTATGGATCCACATCCAGGCTGTTTTGCTATTCTTCTCGTCACGAAATTGAGTCAATCATTGAGTGAGAGGACACAGTATAGTGACATATGCTTAAGATATATTTAACACCATATATGATTTAATTTAAGACAGCAGAAAACAGGACAATAATGTAACCACACAACACACTGAACACATGATAAGTACATAGCGAAGCTGCACCGGCTAGCCAGTTTGTTAAACAATCGATTTGATACACTTATTTATAGATTAACATGACAACGCGAACGTAGCTGAAAAAATGCGCATGACGCTATTATATCCCGTTATGCCGGTACATAGAGAAACTAAGCACAGTTAGCACACTCTGGTTAGTGAAATAGCTAAGTGCATTTCCGTGGTGTAGTGATTCGCAAACAGGAGCAGTGGAAAAAGGGAAACAAACGGCATGTTTGATCTCTTCTGCTTGTGTGGCTGGTTGTACTGACCTGGGAGACCGGGTATGCCAGGCTGGCCGGGATGTGGGCGGCCTGGGTCTCCTCTATCTCCTTTACCGCCTCGCTTTCCTGGAGGAGCAAACACATCAGCATCAGCATCAACATCAACATCAACATGACAGAAACATCAACATCAGCATCAACATGACAGAAACATCAGCATCAACATGACGGAAACATCAACATCAACATGACAGAACAAACAATGATATAACTATAACACACACTCATTCTGCCCTTTTCCTGTCAGCATCTATGGTGGGGCTGCAGGCAAGGTAAAACAGGGTTTATCGCTAGAGGGACCTTCCTGAGAACCTGAACCTTAGGTCCAGATATCACACTGGGAAAGAAGAAAGGCACGTCTGGACCATCCTGAGGAGATGTGAAGCATCTGCAAATAGTGCCTCAGTAGAGTCCTTCTGCTTCACGATATAAGACACTTGTTCTGTCTCTTTCACACACACTCCACTGGGGTGGTAAAAACGGTGGCGATATAATTGTACATAGCAGTTTAAAAGTGGATTAATGTTAGCTATGACTCATTCAGAATTCATATAAACAGTAAGCATCAATAAAGACAAAACCTGAACATAACGATGAACATTCAAACTGAGTACGGCAAAGCCACGGGAAAGCCACTCTTGCTACCACTGGCTTTAACTGTTATTCAGTACCAATATCTTGTCTACAGACTGTACTGCCGTCACAAATATGGCCAGCTTTGCATAATGCATATTAATGCACTGCACCTTTAAGACCAGCTCTGCATAATGCATATCAATGCACTGTACCTTTAAGGCCAGGGGGGTATTCGTTGCACGTGGTTAAGTGACAAACCATGATAGGAGACCTCAGAGTAAGTGGTAAACCTCCTAATAGAAGAGCCCTCTGACGTAGTTTTGCTAGGAGAATGAACCAATGGAGGTTCTTTTATCAGGAGGTTTACCACTTACTCTGAGTTAAATGATCCAGGTTTGTCACTTAACCACGTAAGATGTATACCCCCAAGCTCTGCATAATGCATATTAGTGTACCTTTAAGACCAGTGTTTCCAATCTGGCCAGGAGCCCCAAAGATTCCGGGGATTCCGCGAGCTCCAACTGGTCCATGTGGCCCTTGACCCCCCGGTGACCCGGGAGGCCCAGGAGGCCCTGGAGGTCCCATCACGCCGGCGCCGCCCAACACGGCCCTCTTAGCGCTCACTGCCACCGCCGATAGCCTCTCTGGGAGGAAACAAGCACATAAAACACACCCATAGATATCAAATGTCATCGTCCACTGAGAAACATTGTTGAACCCGTGGCTCCACTGCTGGGTCACGGTGCTAACAACACCAAGGTCATAGGTTTGATACTGAGGGAGCACACATAATAATGGGAATATAAATGAGTTTTTGTTACTGCTATTAGGAAGGGGAACGACAACAAATATCCCCACAGAGACATAACAAAATATTGATGTGCTATAGATGCTAACAACACCAAATTAATTCAACACCCAGGGTGGATGCATACTGCTCGGTCATATCATGTAACCGTCTAGTAAATGACTAAAACTAAAGTCATTCCCTCCGCCAAGGAGGGTGTTTTTAGTGTGGTGTGTTTGTTTGTCAGCAGGGTTATGGAAAAACTACTGGCCTGATTTTCATGACACTTGGGTGCAGCATGAGCCAATGAAGAAACCATTAAGTTTTGAAGTGGATCGATATCACAGGGCGGATCCACACATTTAGTTTCACTTTTGAAGTGGATCGATATCACAGGGCGGATCCACACATTTAGTTTCACTTTTGAAGTGGATCCATATCACAGGGCGGATCCACACATTTAGTTTCACTTTTAAAATGGATCCATATCACAGGCGGATCCACACATTTAGTTTCACTTTCATTAGCTTTGCGAGCTCTGTGATCTCCGAGTGTTCTTTTAGTTATGTTACGTTCTTTTTTTGTATCTCAATTCTATTATGTATTATCTATTCATCTTAAGTGTCTTTCAATAATATACTCTACTAAATACACACCAAGCATGTCAGAATGAAGGGAAGAACACACAAAACTCACGGTTGTGTGTGTAAGTGTCACTTTACTGTGCTGGAGTAGTAAGTGGTATAGAGTTAAAGTTCTGGAGCGACACAGTCCCCCATCACCAGTATGGGGTCAAACCTGTATCTGTGACCCCCAGGGGAAAGTAGTGTTATATTTGTGCTCTGTCCCCCAATAAGCTTTGGGATAGCTCAGCAGGCCAGGCAGCAGATAGGGGAGTCGGTTTAGCTGACTGTGATATTAGGCTTGTTCCCTCTATTTGCCTTTTGGCCTGAATCCAGAAACAGATTGGTTCTCCCAAATCTCTCCTGCCTGTTCGATTTGATGCACACAGAAAATCCACTCTTGCTCGTCTCTGCTTGCTTGAGCTGATACACGGTGTTGCCTGGGTGTGTGTGTGTGTGTGTGTGTGTGTGTGTGTGTGAGAGAGCACGCTCGTGTATGTGATAACCCCACTGTGTTGGAGAAGGGGATTACATTGTGAAATGCTGTTGGCTAATGGAGGTCACCATGACACAGCTCTGAGCAGCTCGAACTTAGAAAAGAAGAGCTAAAAAGCCGAAGCCGACAGCCTGACAGCAGAGAGAAAACACTACACGAGTAAAACACAAGCACTTAGATAAATATGTGCTGACTACAACCTACACACTGTTTGTTTTGTGCTTTTCTGTGTGTAGATGTGTTTGTGTGTGTGTGTGTGTGTGTGTGTGTGTGTGTGTGTGTGTGTGTGTGTGTGTCTGTGTGTCTGTGTGTCTGTGTGTCTGTGTGTAGATATGTGTGTGCGTTTCTCTGTTTGTGTGTGTGCGTTTCTGTGTGTGTTTCTGTGTGTGTTTCTGTGTGTGTGTGTGTGTGTGTGTGTGTGTGTGTGTGTGTGTGTGTGTGTGTGTGTGTGTGTGTCTATGTCTGTGTCTGTGTCTGTGTCTGTGTATGTGTATGTGTGTATGTGTGTGTTTCTCTGTGTGTATGTGTGTGTACTGTGGGACGGCCAGTGTGTGAATGGATTCAGTGAGAGTTGACGTCTCCATTGAAAGTCATTAAAATGGCCTCTGCTCCAGCTGACAGGCTGAGGGTGGAAACCACTTTATTAGCGGTGAAAGGGTCTCCATGACAGCTCAGGGAGGTCTATATAAAAGGGTTAAGTGCAGCTACAACTCTATCAGCAGGGACAGGGTCTTCATGACAGGTCAGGGAGAAGTATATAAAAGGCTCAAGTGTAAGGACTGTATCAAAGGCTTGGGAGAACTCTGTGACAAGATTTGGAGGACTATATGACAGGGTGAGGGTGAACTCTATATAGTTAGGAGAACACGATCACAGGGTTATGGGGACTATCATCTAAGGACTAGATCGGCCTAAAGGTGACGCTATAATACTGATAGGGACTATTTTAGGATCAGGGGATCTTTATTACGATCAGGAGAACCCTATCTTTGGGTAATGATGAGTATGGTGCGGTTTCAGGACACTAATGTGTTGAGTACATGAGACCAAGGGGACACTTTCATGCCAAGGACATGATAGGACTAAGGGGACACTTTCATGAGGACGTGAACAGACCATTATTAGGGTTAGGACTTTGTCTGTGTCTTACCTTGCAGCATTTTCAGGACAACCTCAATGATGTGCTGGTCAGATGCATCACGACCCTAGAGAGACAAAGTATGCGTGTGTGTGAAAGAGAGAGAGAGAGAGAGAGAGAGAGAGAGAGAGAAACAGAAAGAGAGAGAGCGTTTACATAATGATCCACATCTGCTATGCCTAAAATAATATTGACCAGATTAGCATGGCTCTGTCTCTTAACCAATCTATCTATGGAAACATCATAATATATATGATCATGATAATCCCTCATATCCTTGCTTTCTTCACTATAAGAATAAAGGTATACAGAGAAATCTTTGTTGACATGAAGGATCCTTGAAAAAGAAATGTACTTTTATAATTATGTTTAAAATGACCTTGAAATAACACGACAGCTAAGCCTTTGTCTTTGAAGCAAATCCTCTTTTTGCCTTTGTCTTCAACTAGCACTTTTTAATCTTCTCCTGTCCCTTTTTTATTCTCTGATGCCTCCAGATCTCAGCTCAGCTGAGGGAGCTGATGGAAACTCATCGTGAGAGGTTGAAGAATTTACATCTTCTCTCTACCAAGCAAGCCTCACACGTCTGGTGTGTAGGGCTCTGATCTGGTACTTCTGGAATCTAATAATATATATATGATTTTTCACTGCAGCTCCTTGGATTCCAAGCAGGACAAGAACCTTCCTCTCACTGTTGACATCCTCATTGGGTAACGTATACCAAGTAATCCTCTAAATGTCTGATCTGTAAGGGTCTCTTTTGTATCTTTGTTTCTGAACAACATCTCTGTATAATTTCTCACCGAAGATCCTTGGATACCAGGCATGCCAGGGACACCCCTCTCTCCGTTGAGGCCCCTGGGGCCGGGGAGGCCTGGGGGACCTGGGTCTCCTGGCTTGCCTGAATCTCCGGTGGGTCCGTTGTGGCCTGTGTCACCCCTCACTCCTTGCTGTGGAGAAAAGAAGTGAGACAAGACGAGGTGAGTTTAAATGCAGCTGTGGCACACGGGGGGATGAGATGAGAGATGTGGAAATGGACAGATGGAGAACTTTGATAAATGGATAAGGACAACAAAAAAATGGGCACAAAAATGTGTACATGTTAGGCAAGTTGTTGAGACATCCATAGTCTTTATGGATGCGAAAAATTTAAATGTCACCATTAAGACCAGATTGTAGCTTGTATGCCATCTCTGTGTATCAAGAGAAACATTCCTCATGTTTGTGTTTCCAATTTACTTTTACATACAATAATGAAGTCTTACCTGTCCTTTGGGTCCAGGCTCACCTGAGATCCCCTAGGTGGAGAATAGAGAGAGAGAGAGAGAGAGAGAGAGAGAGACATCATATGTAACTAAAAAATGGATATAAGTTCACATACACTCACTTGAATAGATTCTAAAAACACTTACCTGCTCTCCTTTCTCCCCTTCCAATCCCTCCACACCGGGGTCACCCTGAGAGACACATCAAAGGAGAAAAATAAGCCGCTGAGATGATTAGAAAATTCTATTTGTGTTGCTTTTCCCCCCTTCTCCTGTCAGTAATAAATGTACATATATCTCCATATAGCTAAGATGAGGCGTGTACTCACAAAGTCTCCTTTAGCTCCAACTCGGCCTTGGAATCCCTGTGGAGATCAAACATGTTGATTCATCAGGGGACAAAATGTAAGGAGGCAAATTACCAGTGAGAAATCCATTCCACTCTGACAACACGCTCTCCGTCGACACCACAATTATCAGTGTTAAATTGGCAGTGCACACTGTATTATCTACCATAATATTGTAAAATTGAAACACGACACACACATTTAAGAGGCTGTTTCATGTCTGATGGAAAGAAAATGACTTGGAAGAAGCTTACAGAATGCAAATGAAAACACCATAGCAGGAGAGAGCAAGGGTGTATTTTTATGTAAACAGCGCCACTGTTGGGCCGCAGTGTGGTATTACAGGAGCACTAGACCAACACACACTGGTTCTGTCTGTCTTACTCTCTCTCTGTCTTTCTAACACACACACACACACACACACACACACACACACACACACACACATGCACAGAAACACACACACACACTTATACTACTACAAATTGAACATTGGCAGAGGTGTACAAGGTGTTCCCATAAACTTCCCATAAACTTAGTTGTTTTTTCTTTAGATTGAGAGTTTGGGAGAAGTCCTTAAATATGGTGATTTATGGCACACACACACGCACGCACGCACGCACACACACACACACATGCACAGAAACACACACACACACACACACACACTTATACTACTACAAATTGAACATTGGCAGAGGTGTACAAGGTGTTCCCATAAACTTCCCATAAACTTAGTTGTTTTTTCTTTAGATTGAGAGTTTGGGAGAAGTCCTTAAATATGGTGATTTATGGCACACACACACACAAGCACGCACGCACGCACACGCACACACACATACACACACACACACACAAACCTTGTCTCCCTTAGTTCCAGAAAGGCCCTGTGCTCCTGGTATTCCCAAGGGTCCACGCTGTCCTTTGTTTCCCTGTAAAGAACAAAGCAGAACTTCAGAGATGCAGAGGGAGACTCCAGCCCAGACCATAATGATTCTGGAACACAGTCGGCCCTAAGTCACATCCTGCTATGACACACCTGACATGAACACAGCCTTAAGGGCCTTCAGGAATGAGTCATGGACATGAGTGGTGCAGACTCATTTCACCAATCACTCGACATGCAATAACCACAACAGAGAAAGAATGACCTCAAATAACATCTAAGAAGCTCAAAGTGTACTGAAGTATATTAAAAAACATATCAAGGCTGCTTTTATGTATCCAGTTCCAAACGACACCCAGACGCTGTGCTATTTATGGCTGCCCTCTGATGTGTGAGCATCTGAACGAGCTCAATGGTTTCCTATTGGTTCTCCTGAAGTATATACAGTATATTTAAGAATGAAGAGGGGTTCAAGAGAGAAGGGGTTCTAAGACTCACAGGCTTGCCCACGACACCCTGGGGTCCTACTGCTCCTCTCTCGCCTCTGTCACCCTGTGGATGGAGAAAGCAGTGTCACCACATGAAGAAACAATAACAATGTGTGTAACGTATGTACAGTATAATTATGACACTGGACATATTACTGGACTGATGTGTAGGAGTGATGTGTAGTGACACTTGGTTACAAAACATTATCCAATATATCATAGGCAAAATATATTTTTTTTTTTACAAAAATAAAAAAAGGGAGAGGAATTCACCTTGGGTCCTGGGACGCCCTCCATGCCAGCCTCACCGGGGGGACCAGGCTCTCCCTAAAAGATGGAGAGAGATAAAATGCAGAGGAAAGAAAAGGTATTTGATTCAGTTAAAGACAAAGTTGGACAAAAGACAAAGACAAACAACAGGAACAACATTGTGAAGATAATGATGAAGAAGAAGAAGAAGAAGAAGAAGAAGAGGAGGTATTACAGATTGAAACAGTGAGGGCAAACAGCTCAAGAGTATGGCCATGATAGGTCAGACCCTCCTCTGGTTTAACACAGATGCTCTGAGGTCATGTGACCTACCTGAGGGCCTGGTACTCCAGACATCCCAACAAAACCTCTGGGTCCTGTCTCCCCCTGAGGACGACACATCAACATAAGTCAGGTGATCGAAGTCACAACGTCACTCTTGTTACCCCTCCAGTTAATCCTCATCCATTCAGTAAAAGCTCTTTCATGAAAGACCAACATGTATTTATGGCTGTTGTACGTCTATTTTTAACATCTGATTGTCTAGGAGTGTTTTTCATTTTTTTTGCGAATGACCCAAGTGCCGTCATGTGACAAACGTGTCAATCAGTTAAAAAGTCTCAGAAAATCACAGAAGCAGCTTCTACACAACCAAGAATCAGACGGACGTACCTTGTCTCCGAGTCCACCTTTAGTTCCGGGGCCACCTGGCAAACCCTGGACAAAAAAAAAGAAAGAGAAAGAGAAAAAGAGAGGGGTCATGAGGTCAAGAGCAAGTAATGCTACTTCAGCCATGATAAAACCCTGCTGAAGGTCTGCTAGCCGAACTGTAATTACTCATCCTGTAGTGGAGCGGGCGGCCCTCGATTACACGGCGCAGCGGTGATACTCGGCCCCGGTGCAGCCGGCATGGTTCATTAGCCTGCCCCGGCAGGACAAAGAGGCCCGCTCTGATGAAGATGAATTGTTTGTGGCTGACTAAGTGCTATTTCAAGGTGGTTTAAATTCAGAGGCTGGACGGGGGTCAGAAGGTCGGCCTGGACGAATGCCCAGAAGACACACACTCACGTGGATACACACACACACACGTGGACACAGACATACACGTGGACACACACACACTCGTACCCATCTGCACACTCACACAGTGACACACTCATACACCTGCACAGACACTCATACAGACACACACAAACACACACACACGCATGTGGACACACACACATGCGCACCCACCTGCACACTCATACATTGACACACTCATACACACACCAAGGCTTTGAACTGGTTCACGGAACGAAAACGAAAACCAGAAACTTTTGATGTTTTGCTAGGAACAGAAACGAAACCAGAAACTTTAAAAAAAATTATGTTCCGGATCAGAATCGTTTCCCTAAAATAATGGTAACCGGTTAATAACGTTATTTTTTCGCTCTTTCACAAGATTCCTAAATGCAATATGATTGGTGATGTTCTCTTCCGGTCGTTCACTTAGAGAACCTTGCCGCGCGCCGCCAGCTATTAGCCTTATCGGATCAAATCTATAGCCACCAGTCTCTCAAACTCATTCTTAAGAAGAGGTAAATGTTGTACCAAGTATCTCACACATGTTTGTTTTTAAATAGGAATTCTATAAGATAGGCTACGAATTTCTAATGCATTGTTGTAAAAATCTGCAGGGTCAAGTTAATGAAATTATAGCTAAGTTGGACAGTTAACATTGGCAGTAGACTACCTGGCTATTGCCCAGCATAACCTACCCTAGTTTGTTAAGTCTTTATTTAAAACGTAGGCTAATACGGTAGTTCTCATATTTGGAATTTTAACTTTTTTGTTCAGATGGGAAGACATTGCGAGAATCCTATGCGGCAGCATTATTCATTTGACCCCGCGACTAACAAATCCAAATACAACATTGATGGATGTATGTAGATACCATTGTAGTTTTGTAATATTTGTATTGTCTCTGTTGACAAAAATGCACTGATTGGGCCCTGACGAGGTTTGGCCAAATGCTGTTATGTTTTGTTTGCCCAATAAACAACATGGCATACATTTTCCTTGTCTTAACTCATGTATAATACTTACAAAATGTCAGAATTACAGTTGCCGCTTACATAATGTAGCCTATAGTGCTTTTTTAATGTTTAATGACAAGATAGAGACATATAAGATTATTTTAAAGTCCTAATGATCAGCCTACTTATTTGTATGTCCCGCAGCTGACATGGAACACTATTAACCGGTTCAGGAACTTTATTTTTTTGTTCTAACCGGTTCAGGAACGTCAATTTTAGGGTTGGAACGAAAACCGGAAACGTTAAAATACTGTTTCTGTTCCGAACGAACCAATTGGGAAAAAATTATGGTTCAAAGCCCTGACACACACACATGTACACACACACACACACACACAAACACACACACACACACACACACACACACACACACACACACACACAATCTGGAGCTCACTTGGGTTGTTTCTCACCCTTTTCTCGCAAGGACATGTGACCAACCATGTCTCAGAGTTTCTTTTTATTTGTGAAACATAAGAGAGAGCCTCCTTCTCAACCAGTCTCCTTAACCATGTCTCTGAGTTTCTTCTGCTTTCCTCAACCCTGTCTTTATGCGTATCCTTTCTCTTTCCTACGCACCCATCTCTTTAAGTGCTTGATATGTCTCCTCAGGTTGTGTCCTTCCATCCTGTGAGCGGATCATTGCTCTCGAAGTACATTAGAGCCGGTGATGAGGTGTGGACCTATTATTATTACAGAGTGCGGCGAAGGAGACACCAGCACACTCCATCACTCAGGCCCCAGCCATGCTCAGTGGCATTCTGAAGGGGATAAAAAGCCTCCGTGGGCACGGCCATTAAGGGCGGCTTTGGACCGTAAAGCTGGGGGACACAGACAGTCAGCTCAGGGGAACCTCAGGCATTGTGTGTGTGTGTGTGTGTGTGTGTGTGTGTGTGTGTGTGCTCCAGCCACGTCTAGCACCTGACGTTCTCAAGGATTGCACTCCGGACAAAAGAGGTGAGCTTTTGATTTTTTTCAGGTCCATCTGGTTTGACATAGAACCTAGAGGTGTTACCATGGTAACACTGGTGATGTTAAGAGATGTCAGATGAGCTACTGAATATGTCACAGAGAAAGAAGGCCATTTTTTGAGGAAGCTGGTGGATGATGTTTGAACTCAGTTGTGCAAATGTTGAGAGTCGAAAAATGCAATGCACAGGACAAATATGGAGGAGGTGGCATTTTGATGTGAGTTCACCTTGAAACCCTCCTCCTTTAACTTTCAGACTGAGAGCCTCACGGTTTACTGAGATGACACTTTAAACACCCTAGTCTTCTCAAAACCTTCTGCATCCCGTGGAGGAGCTGATGCGGATTGATAGAAATACCTGCCAGGGGTGTTTCCAAGGCACCTCAGCTCTATCATGTATTCATTCAGTATCTAAGAAACTCTAATACCCAGAAATCATTACCCATAGACAATTTACATTTAATTATAATGTTAGTTTAGTGCGGTTTATCATGTTTGAATGTCTTGAGGGAAATGAAGTGAGAGATAGAAATGCCTACAATTCTAATGATAGCTGGTGTGGTTTATAGTGTAAAGGTCTTTCGAGAGCGATGGAGTGAGAGGGAGAAATACTCGCAATTCTAATGATAGCTGGTGTGGTTTGTCGCATAAACATGACACCAAGTGAAAGAGAGAGAGATACTCACAGCTGTCCCTTGGGGTCCTGAGGCACCTGGCCTACCAGCCTGTCCTGGGGCGCCCTGCGCATGGAGAGAGAAAAGAGACACGTTACACGCAGCCTTGTATACAGAGAGGTCATGCCCTAGTGAGTCTGCCTGTCACTACAGCTTTGTGAGAGACTGTGCATCCTGGAGAGAACGCGTACATGTGCATGTGATGGAAGTAGCTTTATGACAGATCAATGCAAACGATGTAACCGTGTTTGTAAAGGCGATGAAAGCAACTCAAACATCAACTCGTACCTTTATGCCAGGAATTCCAGGTGTGCCGTCTTTGCCATCAATTCCTGGCAGACCCTGAGACACAGAAAAGACAACAGGTGTGGGCAGGTGTGCACTTGGAAATTGTTGTGATTCTCATTTTGAAAAAAAACATCACTAAAACTCTGTTGCATGCAGAGATATAAAGATGGGATAAAGTTACACAAATGATGCTGTTAAACATTTTTAATGAATTTAGTCTTGGCACTTACATTTTCTCCCTTCTTTCCAACAGCACCCTGGGGTCCTTTGATGCCAACTCCACCCTGTGAGGAAAACATTTATTAGCTAACCCGTCCAAAGGAGTATTATTTTTTTATTTGATTTTTATACAACTTGTATTCAACCAAGGACATGAGACAAAAGTTCACTATAGCTGTGTATCAATACGACATTTTAGGCTACATACATTTTTCTATGTATGAATTCAAGAATGATGGAGGATGATGGGTAGATTAGAGTAGAGGTGTAGATGGATGGATGGATAGATGGATGAATGAATGATGGAGGATGATGGGTAGATTAGAGTAGAGGTGTATATGGATGGATGAAAGATGGAGGATGATGGGTAGATTAGAGTGGAGGTGAGTGGAGGTGAAGATGGATGGATGAATGATGGAGGATGATGGAGGATGAATGGATAGATTAGAGTGGAGGTGAAGATGGATGGATGGATGGATGGATGGATGGATAGATTAGAGTGGAGATGTATATGGATGGATGGATGGATGAATGGATGATGGGTAGATTAGAGTGGAGGTGAAGATGGATGGATGGATGGATGGATAGATTAGAGTGGAGGTGTATATGGATCAATGGATGGATGGAATGATGGAGGATTATGGGTAGATTAGAGTGGAGGTGAAGATGGATGGATGGATGGATGAATGATGGAGGATGATGGGGTATATTAGAGTGGAGGTGAAGATGGCTGGATGGATGGATGGATGGATGGATGGATGGATGGATGGGTGGATGGATGATGGAGGATGATGGGTAGATTAGAGTGGAGGTGTATATGGATGAATGGATGGATGGATGGATGGATGGAGGAGGATGGGTATATTAGAGTGGAGGTGTAGATGGATGAATGGATGGATGTATGGATGGATAAAAAAGCAACAGATACTCACCAAATCCCCTTTGTTACCGGGTTCACCGGGAGGTCCCTGAGGCCCCTCCTCACCCTAGAACAAACCAATCAAATTCACCGATATAAACCTGTGCAGTCCATTATTCTGTTGTACATTAGCTTTTCAGACCATCACAAAAGACCTGGGCCAACCTCCCCACCCCCCTCCACAGTGATTTACCAAAACAAGTTATTGTCCAAAACCATACATAATGTCACTCATAACAGGGCGGCAGCAAACTGGACGCTTTTTGAGTGCGTTACAAATAAAATGAATTATTGATATTATTATTTGTGAGTTGATGAGTGGATGAGAAGGGGAGCTGTACTTACAGGAATACCAGGGATGCCAATGGGACCATTGAGGCCCTTATGACCACGAGGACCCTGGCAGAGAGAGGAAATAAAGAGAGATTTGTTACTGGGCGCAAACAAAAGGTCACAACATCTGGACACTTTCATATGTTTTCAACTGGTATCTGAAGTACATCTTGGATGCTGAACTAGTTTTGCAGTTTTACTCTGTTTGGCAAAAAACTACTGTGTGTTTTTTTTTTTTGTGCATTTACCGAAGACTAAATTGCAGAAGAAAACTGATTATGTTTAAGTGGACGTCGATAACAGCCAGCTTGTTTCACAAGCGACAGCTAATCAACAGCAGCCATGGCCAGTCTGGGTTTAATGTAAAGATCAATGGCAATACTGAGTCATGGACAATGGATGAACTCAATCAATCCAGTCTGGGTAACTGGATGGAATAGACCGGTCTGTTCTGCATCCTGCATCAAAGCCAGACTGTTGTTGTTTATGAGAAACATAGAAACGTTCTGTCCTATGGCATAAGAAAGCGTTCCCTTGGCAACGTCATCTATGTGCTCTAGGCTCTAGGTTCTAGGCTCTAGGCCCTAGGGAGCTCAGGCTTAGGGCCCTGACATTGCTGATTGTTAATAGCAATATAAAAAATGAATACAATTGAGACGACTTAAATATTTAAATTGATTTTGAATACTTTCAGTTTCAGGATGGTACAAAACCTACCTCACCTGACCATCTCAGGGAGAACTAAACACATCAGGTATCATGGCCCACCTTACCTGACTATCTCAGGGAGAACTAAACACATCAGGTATCATGGCCCACCATACCTGACCATCTCAGGGAGAACTAAACACATCAGGTATCATGGCCCACCTTACCTGACCATATCAGGGAGAACTAAACACATCAGGTATCATGGCCCACCTTACCTGACCATCTCAGAGAGAATTAAACACATCAGGTATCATGGCCGTTTAATTGAATGCTAATGTGCTCTTCTCGCTCAAGTGGAAAAGAAAGATGCTAATCAGACCAACAATATAGGTAGATAAGGACGTAGAGGCCTGTACCCTAACTGCACCCAACACTTGGTGGATACAAGTGTGTACTAAGTGAGTGGATGCAAATGGGTTGTGTGTGTGTGTGTGTGTGTGTGTGTGTGTGCGTGTGTGTGTCTTACCATCTCCCCTTTGGGTCCCATCATGCCGGGGTACCCTCTGATACCCTGAGGACCCTAGAAGAGTAATGTCATCTTTAGTATCGCAGCCACCTGTTGACTTCCTATACTCAAGCCCTTAAATATACTATCTGGATATAGTATGTACTTCCCATACTCAATAATTCAAATATAAGTATTTATTTTAGTAATATACTAGTTTAATTTATATAGTAAGTAAACTAGTTAGTATAATAGTTTAATATCTTAGTAAGTATACTAGTATTACTATATAGGATAGTAGGTATTTTAGACGGAAATACATATTTAATGTAAGCTTCAGCAGCTGAAGGGGGAAGTGTGTCCTCGTTGTATAGATGAATGTATAGATCAGTAGATCTGACATATAGGTAATGTGTGGACAAAATCTGGAAGTCGTCTTTATCACCTATGATGAATATCCTATGATCAATATCCTAAGGTCAATAAAATATGATCAATATCCTAGAATGGTCAATATACTATGATCAATATCCTATGGCCAATATCCTATGATCAATATCCTAGTATGATCAATATACTATAGTCATTATCCTATGGGTAATATCCTATGATCAATATCCTATGGTCAATATCCTAATGGTAACAAATAATGAAATGTAAATAAATGCATTACTGGAGGGCCTGGGATGCCTTGTTCTCCAGAGATGCCCACTTCTCCTGAAGGACCCTGTCGGAGAAGAGAAAGAGAGGACAGAAACATGAACATGAGATCCGAGACCAAGTTAGATACTGACACAAGTGTGTTTGTGTGTGTGTGTGTGTGTGTGTGTGTGTGTGTGTGTGTGTGTGTGTGTGTGTGTGTGTGTGTGTGTGTGTGTGTGTGTGTGTGTGTGTGTGTGTGTGTGTGGTTGGTGTGTGGGTGTGTGGGTGTGGGTGTTTATGCAGTAACGCGTGGATGAACTCAAGCAGACTTCCCCTCATTACGGAGTACATCTGCATGAGAACCTCCACTGCAACCCCAAACGCATTTCCAGTCAGTGTGTAATGTTGTTCCTTAACAAGGTCTGTTGTTTATTGTGTGTGCAGTTTCTTTTATTTGGGCCCATCTGTAACAAATATCCATGTGTGTGTGTGTGTCTGTGTGTGTGTGTGTGTGTGTGTGTGTGTGTGTGTGTGTGTGTGTGTGTGTGTGTGTGTGTGTGTGTGTGTGTGTGTGTGTGTGTGTGTATGTGTGTGGTGTGTGTGTGTGTGCTGATGTTGTGAGAGTTTGTGTGTGTGTGTGTGTGTGTGTGTGTGTGTGTGTGTGTGTGTGTGTGTGTGTGTGTGTGTGTGTGTGTGTGTGTGTGTGTGTGTGTGTGTGTGTGTGTGGTGTGAGGGTTTGGGGGGCCTCCAGTAGCATTGGCCTGGACACCAACACCATGGCAGTGCAGCTCCAATCATTCTGGGCATAACTAGTCTGACCCATGAGTGGGTCACCAGGGTCCGTGTGGGATTCATTACTCCTGATTAATTCACATGGTGCTCCAACTCCCTGGCCTTCTGGAACCCGCTCGCTCCCATCCCCTTTCATCTGGGCTCGCTTTGCTATGCCTGAGCCAGGACTGACTAATCATACTCAGATTAGTGCCAGTCAAGGGGCTCAGGGGGCTTCATTACTGCCAGTCTCTCACTACTGCTGGTCTGTGTGTGTGTGTGTGTGTGTGTGTGTGTGTGTGTGTGTGTGTGTGTGTGTGTGTGTGTATGTGTGTGTGTGTGTGTGTGTGTGTGAGAGAGAGAGAGAGAGAGAGAGAGAGAGAGAGATAGAGATAGATAAAGAGAGAGAGAGAGAGAGAGTGTGTGTGTGGGAGGTGGGAGATAGAGAGAGAGAGAGTGTGGGGGGGATAGATAGAGTGTGTGTCTGGGGGGGGGGGGGGGGTAGATAGAGAGAGCGAGGGCGGGGGGGGGGGGGGGTTGGGTGTGCAGTGACCAGGCTGTTTGACCAGACTTCATTGTAAACCATTATGGCATGTTGTATGTGTAAAATGGGTGGTTTATGGAAGCAATTTGTTTAGATGCTAATGAGTGTCTCAGAAGTATAGTCACGACACGGTCCAGGGGATCCAGCTGAGGAACATGGTGTGAATATCTTCAGCATCCCCCCTCCCCTATCTTCAGTCCTCTCTTGCATTCGCTTCACAGTGAGCCCTGATGCTATTTAAGACCCCTTTGTATGGACGGGTTTTGGTCTCTTTATTAAAAAAGATGTGCATTTCTTTTGACAGATGCGATGCAATTTGCAAATTTATTTCAATAAAGAGGCTAAAAATCCTTTATATTTTTGCAGCATAATTCTTCTATCCTGTCTGGTGAATGAAGGCGACTAACTAACTAATTCACGATTAACCTTTCAAGCACACATGCACTTTATATCTCCCTGTTTACTGCTCAGGATGCATATTACGCACTTTCGTCTGTTAATACTGTTTACTTCTGCTATACTGTCCAATTACTGCACAGTGTGCATGTCTTGTCTAGTGACGATGTCTTGTCCAGTTGCATTTATGTTGTTTGTGCTTTTTGTTGTTACTAATGTTTTCTGTTTGTACACTATAGTCCTGAAGACACGCAATGCCAATAGAGAGAGCTTGACTTGACTTGAAGCTCACTAACGTTACGACACAAAGTAAGGAATTACTGTCTAGTCAGTCAAGTCATTGGAACCAAAGTTATTTCATGTTTTTTGTTTGTTTGTTTGTTTGTTTGTTTTGTTTGTTATCTGCAGATGGCTGGCCAGAGATGATAGAGATTAACATTTGAGAGTATCCGCATGTAGGAGTCGTGCCATGGCATGGATATTAAAGTGATAGCATATAGAGAAAGATCATAGGCTTCTCTACTTACTGACGTTCCGATGCTTCCTGGGTCGCCCAGAATACCAGCACGGCCTTTGTGTCCCTGTAAGAGAACAGGTTTGTCAGCCAAAGATCTGACAGAGACAGGGTGCTAAAGAGCCAACCACATTAAAATAATTACCAAACCCAGAAGCTCTAAAACTCTTGAAAGATATCATCTCCAGGCGAGATTTGAGGTTTAATCTTCTGATTTGGCAATTATTTGAGCCCCCCTGCTGTGTGGGATTTGTAGTTCACTTACCTTCACTCCCTGTAGTCCTTGGGGCCCCTTTGGCCCAGACGGGCAGTTGGTGGGACACTGGAAAAGATCACAGACATGGTCAAAAAAGCCAGACCACAGCCGGAAGGCAGAGTCGGAGGCACAGACACAGACACAGGCAAAGGCCTTTTATCTCTTGCCTCCATTGCCAAGAGAACAAAGCGGTTGATTGATCCTTTTCCAACTCTCTAATCAGGTCAGTATTATACTGTGGATTACTGTAAGGTGAAGACTGGTAGACTGGGGAATCGGGGGAAGAAAACACACGCAAACACACCCACAAACACACACACACGCACACAAACACACACACACACACACACACACACACACACACACACCAACCCAGAGCACAATCCTCTGAAACCTCGAACTCTAATTAAAAGAAATGAGGAGGATTGATCTGGGCTTTAAAGGGCTGTGTGTGTGTGTGTGTGTGTGTGTGTGTGTGTGTGTGTGTGTGTGCGGCACTGGAGGAGAACCAGAATCAGACGCCCCTGTTCCTCTAAAGACCCCCCTCCCCCCCCACCCACCCCCCGTCCCCCCCTGCCCACCCTCTGGACTCCATCCTGTGGCGGGTCTGCCTGGCCCGGCTCTGCTCAGGGCTCTGGAGGACCAGGGAGCCCTGGGTCCAAGCATGCGCTAATGGAGACAGGGAGTTCTGAAGGCCTGCCGAGCCCTGGGTCTGAGTCCAAGCCTGCGCTAATGGAGACAGGGAGCTTTGATGGAATCAATTTAATAGAGCTCATTAAAGGGGATTCCATGAACTCCGGAATCAATGAGTGAAACGGAGAGAGCCGAGGCGAGCTGAGGCGCGGTGAGCATCACCGGGGGAGGGGGGGGGGGGGGGGGGTAAGGGGGGATGGATGCAGGAGGACTCTAAGGAGGAGGGGGGGGGGGGCTTCTGGTTCAGATCAGTGGCAGGCTTGGCTCAGAGTCCCCTACCATCTGGGGAGACAGAGGGACGAGTGAGAAGTGGGGAATGAGACGAGACACTGTGGGTGAGAGTAGGAGAGCGAGAAAAGAAAAGGGAGAGAGTCTGAAGAGAGACACGAGTGACCCTGGTGGTGGGGACCGCCATGAACACACAGGAAGTGAGATACTTCAGCTTCACAGGTTCACCTCCTGAAGACATTGCTTCTACTTCACAGGGAGAGCTCTACAGCTTCCATAGCCTCTAATCTGCAATGGGCTGAATGAGCAGCGGGTCGATGGAGAAGGCTGGCTCGGGAAAGGGAACAGGTTTAGCATACTCTTGGACCCAAGCCAACAACCTAACAGACGTATAAGGGATATTAATCTCAGTGAATTTGCCTTGAATTCTAAATGAATGTGTAAACACAGGTCTCTCACTACTTACAACTTACCACTCCTACTAATATTTGGACCAGCATGTCATTGACAGGAATCTAAACCAACACCTGCTCGTGTGCTACATGCTACACGCATAGCATTCAACAACACCTGCTCTTGTGCTACATGCTACACGCGTAGCATTCAACAACACCTGCTCTTGTGCTACATGCTACACACGTAGCATTCAACAACACCTGCTCTTGTGCTACATGCTACACACGCATAGCCTTCAAAAACACCTGCTCTTGTGCTACATGCTACACGTATAGCATTCAACAACACCTGCTGTTGTGCTACATGCTAACATGATACATGCATAGCACTCAGTGGCTAGTGCTGAGGGGCGATGCTGCAGTGTCTCACCTGGAAGTCAGCACTCCCCTCCTCTCCTCCGCCCAGGAACTTTCCTGGAGGACCCTGCAGAGAAACAAAAAGAAATACAGAACATTCAGAAGCAGACAATGGAGATGCTTGTTTACTGTTTAGTCAATAAATGCTTCAGGCTATTCAACGACATGGTCTGCAGTTAACAGTTGCAAGATGTCCTACTAGGAGGGAGTGATTTGGATTTCTATTTCATCAATTTGGATTTCATCAATATTATGCTACAACGCTCCACAGTGAATAGATATCAGCTGATTAACACGAACTATGTTATTTCTGTTTGTATTCAGTTTTTAAAACTCCTAATAAGTCATCAAAAGTTTGTGTCTGTGTGTGTGTTTCTGTGTGTGTGTGTGTGATTCTCTGTGTGTGTTTGTGTGTATGTTTGTGTGTGTGTTTCTGTGTGTGTGTCTCTGTGTGTGTGTTTCTGTGTGTGTTTGTGTGTGTTTGTGTTTGTGTGTGTGTGTTTGTGTGTCTCTGTGTGTGTGTGTGTGTGTGTGTGTAAGTTTCTTTGTGTGCGTGTTTCTCTGTGTATGTTTGTTGTTTGTCCCTTTCCATTCAAATGACGAGCACAGCTGGTGGTAGCTTTTGTTCACATTTGAGCAGGACAAACTGCTCCCACCCAGGTTTAAACACTGCTAAGGAATGAGCTGCATGGCACTGGGCTCTTCCTGCCGATTGACAGAGTGGCTTTATACGCCGCGCTCTCTAACATCCGTGCATCTGCCCCTTCCCTATGAGCCTAACAATGCAGGCTCACTAATGTGGGCTTGAACACTGTGGGACTAATTCTGTGGGCTCTAATATTGTGTTTGTAACACTGTAAGCCTTAAAGTATGGTCTGTACACAGTGAGTTCCACACTGGGATTGACACTGTAGACTTGACTCTGTGAGTTCAACATCGAGATTGACACTGTAAGTCTGACTCTGTGAGTTCAACATTGGGATTGACACTGTAGGTTTGACTCTGTGAGTTCCACACTGGGATTGACACTGTAGGCCTGACTCTGTGAGTTCAACATCGAGATTGACACTGTAGGTCTGACTCTGTGAGTTCAACATTGGGATTGACACTGTAGGTTTGACTCTGTGAGTTCAACATTGGGATTGACACTGTAGGCCTGACTCTGTGAGTTCAACAGTGTACGCCTGACTCTGTGAGTTCAACATTGGGATTGACACTGTGAGTTTCACACAGTGAGTCCCACTGTAGGTCTGACGCTGTGCTTACTGGTTTGCCTGCGGCTCCTGGCAGGCCTGGAGCTCCAGAAGGTCCCATCATTCCCTGGGAGAAGAAACAGGAAACAGGAGAGTCAGTACGAGACTAAGTGACATCACTGAAACGACCATTTAATTCAGCATGATATAACGGAGTTATTGATATAAGTGTGAGTGTGTTTAATGTTTTATTATTTGAGTTCATCATTTTTGTTCTTAGAATTATAATTTTTTATTCGATAGTCAATAGTTCTAAAGGTTTTGATACAAACACAATTTGAGATATTCTTCATTTACTTCTGTGATAAGTGACACATATCATCTGTTTCATGTGAACAATGAAAGGCTTAAGAAGACCAGTCCATTGTTCAGCACTCACCTTGGGTCCGGCCTTGCCCAACAGCTCTAAGAGCTTCTGACTTCATAGAGAGGAGGTGTGTATGTCTGTGTGTGTGAGTGTGTGTGTGTGTGTGTGTGTGTGTGTGTGTGTGTGTGTGTGTGTGTGTGTGTGTGTGTGTGTGTGCGAATATAAAGGCAGAGACATGTCTAACACAGTGTTTCAGACGAACAATGCGTGCAGCACTCACCTTGGGTCCAGCCTTGCCCAACTCACCAGGAAGTCCGATGGGACCAGGTGCACCCTGGGGAGAGAAGATGGGATTGGTTTCATTCAACTCACAGAGATGGAGGAGTGCAGCACTAAGAGCCTCTGTGTGTTTATGTGTGAGTGTGTGTGTGTGTGTGTGTGTGTGTGTGTGATTGAGTATAGACATAGACAATGTCACTGCCCCCTCTCTCTTTTCGCCTCATATCATGTTCTCAATCCACTTGCTAAAAGAGTTGTTGTTGTAGTAAATACTATTTCTAACATAATGCAGCTGCTTTTGAAGAGTCCGCATACTGCAGCTTTAAAAAGATGATTCTGCTAATTCTGAAGAGACAGTCTCACCTCCAGCAGCTTAAAGAGCTTGTTTAATTTGGCCTTGTGAATAAAGGGGAACTGGACAGTCATTTGTCTCACTCTAGTGGGCTGTGCCTTTGCTGTCAAAGAGTGACACAGGAGAGGACAGAGGCGAGGACAGGGGAGAGCAGAGGCTCTGTGGGTCAGAAAGGGTGGCTGGGGTGTTTGTGTGTGTGGTGGGGGGCAGGGGGAAGGGGGGGGGCTCGTGTTTACCCCCAAACTTTTTGCTAACATGGGGAATAGGGCAATGCATATTCTTAAATCTTTGGTCCAGTTTATTGAAACAAATAATCCGGTCCTCTTTCCTAATTTGGCTTTTATCTCTGCTCCAAACGTTTGTGTGTGTGTGTGTGTGTGTGTATACTTACTGATAGTCCGGGAAGTCCAGGACCCTGCAAAGCAACAAACCACAAGGTCAACTTTCAGTTTTCTTTTCAGTCTTTAATATGTGTGTGATATTGGGATACATCAGGATGAACAGATTAAACGGATCAGCTGACACATGAACCCTTTCACTTGCAGAGATAACTTTACAGAGTAACTAGAAGGTGAATACTCCCATCTAGTGGACATATTATGTAAATACAAGGTAGTAGACCGGAGTAGATTAAGAAAGTATAAAAACACCCTGCACTGGATTTCCTCTTCCCTCTATTGTGAGACTTTTAGTACACAGAGAAAACAGCTTTGCCTTCATTAAGAAAGAAGCAATATTTGTATTCATTTTTTCTTATTTCTACTTACTG
The DNA here is from genome assembly GCF_963457725.1 of Sprattus sprattus. Classification (NCBI taxonomy): domain Eukaryota; kingdom Metazoa; phylum Chordata; class Actinopteri; order Clupeiformes; family Clupeidae; genus Sprattus; species Sprattus sprattus. The sequence goes on from NC_137918.1 coordinate 6,091,509, forward strand.
TTGGTCCCTGTGGTCCGGTTGGGCCTGGCAGACCCTGTATAGACGAGAAAGGAGATGGAGATGAGAGAGGTTTAAAGATGAACTAGCATGAATGACGTATCTCGTCTCTTCTAAGTATCATTTGAATCCATCTTGATCATGTGTGGTGTGTTTTTGACGCTGACAGAAAAGTGTTGTACTGGTCAGGGTCCACTCCTACCTTTGGTCCAGGGCTACCAACCGCACCCCGGTCTCCCTTGGCTCCAATCAAACCCTGAAAATTAGTCGAGAGGGAGAAATAAAAAATAAATAAAAAAAATACACAGACAAGATTAAAATCAAACCACCATTCATGAAAGATTTGTAGAAATCACAACTTACTGAAGTAAAGTAAAGGTCACACTTTATTTGGAAGGCCCTCTATAGACTATCTACAGATGCTCAGATTATAGACAAACTATTGGGTCAACTACAATTTATGGTTAAGGTTAAGGGTTAGGGGTGGGCTTGGTTAAGGTGCTTTTAGTGAACAATTAGAAAGACTGAACTTGAATTTCAATAAACCCTCTGTAAAATTTCTGTAGGTGGACTATGCACATCAAGTGTTACCGAAATAATTAAATGACGCATTCAGAAACAAGGACTTTCATCCCATTCTAAATACCCCAACCAGCCATGAATCCAATGTGGATTTAGACCACAAAAGCTTCTTTCCTTCCTTCTGTATTCGTCTGTTTAGCCCTGATGGACGGTGTGAACAAAAGCGCTGTAAACAATCTGAAGTAACAGTCCCTGCTGACATTTACAGGCAGTGAGAAAAAAACACTGAAACAGGATTGACATTCCTGGCCAGATTATCTGACAAATCCCTGAGGAATGTCTCTGTGTGTGCGTGTGTGTGTGCGTGTGTGTGTGTGTGTGTGCGTGTGTGTGTGCGTGTGTGCGCGCGCGCGTGTGTGTGTGTGTGGTTGTGTGTGTGTGTGTGTGTGCGTGTCTGTGTGTCTGTGTCTTTGTCTGTGTGTGTCTGTGTGTGCGCGCGCGCGTGTGTGTGTGTGTGTGTACTTTCCTCATGTGACTGTGAGGGTGAGTGGGTCAATGTGAAAAGAAGACTGGCCCCTCTCTATCCCTGCATGACCTCAGCCGCTCTGTTGCCCTTTGTTCAGCACTAACTGGCCATAGGAACGCACCACAGCTCCACACTAACTGGCCATAGGAACGCACCACAGCTCCACACTAACTGGCCATAGGAACGCACCAGAGCTCCACACTAACTGGCCATAGGAACGCACCAGAGCTCCACACTAACTGGCCATAGGAACGCACCACAGCTCCACACTAACTGGCAATAGGAACACGTCACAGTGGCTTATGTGGGTATCCGACATAAGACCTCATAACAATGGCACATATGGGTATACAACATTGGTCTCATGTAAAAACAAGCTACTTTTGGCCATAATAATTGTGGTTATGACCCCCAACACTCACATTATATTTCTGTGTTGAGGGTAGAATATGCTTAGATTTGATTTGTACTTTTTTACTGAATATGGTAATAACATTAAATGTGATTTGCTTTTTGTTTTCAAAGTCCATTAAACTGAAACGTTTGACACTGCGGCAACTGTGAAACTCTAGCAGGGGGATGGGTCAGAAAGCTACTCCTCGTTATGTCAGTCATGTGAGCAGTTGAGAGGGAATTGATGTTGAACTCTACGCTAGACAAAGCTGTCTCCACATACAGATGTACACACCTGAAATCATTGTATATTAAGGCAGAATAACTTCAGAGGAAAGACATCCTCTTTCCAGATTCAGGTAGAAGCATTAAAGGGGAAATGGCCACTCTTAGAGTGTCAGCAAAGGTCATATGCCATCGCACATTCTGGGATCTCTACGCTAGTGTCCCTTGGTCGTCTGTGAAGTGTAGCTACTGTGCTGAGTATTGTGTATGGGTTTAGTAGATGTAGATGGAGTGGTGAGTATTTAGTATGGGTTTAGTAGTAGATGTAGATGGAGTGGTGAGTATTTAGTATGGGTTTATGTAGTAGTGTGGTGAGTATTTAGTTTGGGTTTATGTAGTGTAGCTACTGTGGTGAGTATTAAGTATGGGTTTAGCAGTGGGTGTAGCTACTGTGCTGAGTATTTAGTATGGGTTTAGAAGCATATGTAGATGGAGTGCTGAGTATTAAGTATGGGTTTAGTAGCGGGTGTAGATGGAGTGCTCTGGGGACTAAACTCACATCAATGCCGTTCTCTCCTGGAGTCCCATCTGGCCCCGGTTCCCCTGGTTCTCCCTTCTGGCCCTGTGAAGGCATGGAGGATACAGATAGTTATGAATACTGAAACTAAAGTGTACGAGCACTCACTCTCCCCCCCCCCCCCCACACACACACACACACACACACACACACACACACACACACACACACACACACACACACACACACAAACACACATACACACACACAAACATGCACACGCACTTGCACACACATACACACACACACACAAACACACATACACACACACAAACATGCACACGCACACACACATACACACACACAC
>NC_137918.1:6099055-6126555 GCF_963457725.1 Sprattus sprattus
TGTTGTAAATTACACACACCCATGAAGCCAGCCACTCAACCTCCATTCACACTGTCCTCTCTGTGGTCTGTGCCTGTGTTTACCTTTGGTGCTCCTCAGCTTGGGGAGCTGGGGAAGGGAGCAGGCAAAGGAGGAGGAGGAGGAGGCGCCGTCAGGGAGGCAGGAGGTGCCTTTGGGAAGAAACAGGCTGCAGAGGAGGAGCACTATTTCAGGTACGCTAAGACCAAACCCGTACAGTTACTGTGGCAACACCAACATATGCTTAAAACAAACCTGTACTCTTACTGGCAACACTTAGCCTAACATAAGAAACATGTTATTATTGTACCTGGAGGACTATTTACTGTTAACTGATGGATGTTCATGCACTAAACGTCATACTACTAATGGATAACTAGAGAATAAACCAAGAAGGATGCCACACTGCTCACGTTAGTAATTACTTAGTAATTAAGGTGTTAAGGCATAACATTGACCTTCCAACATGGCTTCAGTCTGTAAAAGTCTGCCAAACAAGTAATATTCATCTCACACTTTTACATTGCCTGACGTACCTAAATAATGAATTTGTTCTGGATACTTCTTACTCAAGTTCATGTTGTCAATAGATGTACTTTTGATTATGGTTAGGGTTTGTGACATTCCACAAGAACCACGTCATAAATTCTTGAATTGCCCAACTTGTGTAAGCACAGTGTACTTCAGTTGACAAGCGTTGCCACATTAGTAGCAGTCTAACAAGTCGTATTGCCACAGCATAAGTAGCAGTCTAACAAATCGTATTGCCACAGCATAGGTAGCAGTATAACGAGTCATGTTTTCTTGCCAGGCAAAAGGAGAAAGAGCAGCTGGCCACTCTGAGGCGACACCACGAGGAGGAGATCGAACACCACAAAAAAGAGGTCGAACGGCTTCAGCGCGAGATCGACCGCCATAAGGGCAAGATCAGGAAGCTCAAGCACGACGACTGAGCTGACCGCGACTATTTGCATAACCAAATATCACACTCTATACTTTCCCACCCTATGCCAAAATCACTCAGTGCCTGCATGGCCACAGCAATGCTTCAATGCAATCAGGCTTCATGGCGTTGTTTCTGCGTAGCAGTAGAATCATGAATAAAGTTTGCAGATCATTTTCCACATGTGTATGGGCTGTTTTTGTATTTTATTATTTATTTTATTTTTTTAATTACTGTTGTTCTTATGCTGTTTGCATTGAAGAAGGTCGCCAGTAATGTGTTTTTTTTTTCTTATTCATAAGGTAGCCAGTAATGTGTTTTTTGTCTTATTAATGGATATAAGGTAGCCATAATGTAGTATCTTAACTCTGCGTTAACTGATCCAAGTTTGTCACTTAACCACGTACTTGGAACATCCCCCAGGTTCGGCATTCAAGATACTGGACAGCCCTCATTACACGCATCAGTAGGAAACAAACACATTACTGGTGTATGCAGTGAGTTCTGTATAAAAATACATAACTGGCATATTCACTGAGTTCTGTATAAAACCACATTACTGGCGTAAGCATTGTGTTCTGTATAAAATTATTACTTGCTTATGCTGTGTGTTCTGTATAAAAACGCATTACTGGCGTATGCAGTGAATTCTGTTTTGGCCTTCCACAGCTCTCAGTGAATGGGCCTGCTGTCCCCAGTAATGTATTCATTAATGACTCATCCATATCTGTGATGACTGCTTTGGCATACTTCTAATACACTTGTGCGTCTTATCCTCACAGCCATTCAAAATGGCATCATATCTGAAACTGAAATAAATGTTCTCTAACTGCGTCTGCCGAAAAGAGGAAGTTTGAAATATACTATAGCAGTAACCAAATGTGTTCTTATAATAGCTCTTATGTGACAATCAGTACACAAATAAAATATGTTTGACGTGTTTGGAACTGTGAGGATTTGGTATGATTGAAGGGGATTGATGTGGTCATTAAGAGGGTCACGTGTCAACCCCGATAATACAGTATGTTTAAACTCTACTGTTTAAACAGGCTCTTAAACATCTTTGGTTTAAAGGTAAACTTCCCAGTAGAGTCACCTTTCTCTTAGTGGCTTTATGCTGTTGTGAACAAACTTTGGAGGTGAACATAGCCATTTCCTCCGCTGAAGTCTCAAGGGCAAACTAACGTCATTCATACATACTGAAAACCGCTTTTTATCATGTATCTCAGAACATCAATCGTTATCACCAGGGGGATGTTCGAAGTACGTGGTTTAGTGACAAACCTGGATGAGTCAACTCAGAGTAAGTGGTAAACCTTCTAGTAATATATATAACCCCCACTTATCCAGGTTTGTCACTAAACCACAGGCTACTTGAAACATCCCCCAGGTTATAAGAATCCCCCAGCATTCAAGATAGACGAATGACTTGGTTAATTAGCCGTTTAGAATTGCAGTTGGACTGAGAAAACTGAATAAATAAATGTTCTGCACACTTGTGAATTATATATATGTATCCATTATTCAGTGTTGGTTTTATGAACCAGAACCTGAGTCTGTAAGATCTTTGGATTTCAGATTCCCTGGTTACATTGTCAAAGAGGATGTCGTATTTTGGCTCTGTTGGTGATGTCCTCGGGCCTGTGTGGGTAATGAGCCAGCACTGGGAGTAGCCAAGTGGAAAGGTCAACCAGTGCATGGATGTTTGTCGGAAAACCTTGAAAACTGAAAAATTTTCTGCATTACCATTTGCTCCAAGACTTTTTTTGAAGGATAAACTTCACAACATATTTATTATTATTATTATTATAAGTAATAATAGTAATGATAATATAAAATAGTAGTAGAAGTAATTGTTGTCTTTTAAGAACCTTCCTCTGTGAAGTCTACATTAAACATAAAAATACATGGTTACTCTCCAAACAGTTAAGTGACACAGACTTAATAGAGAAAGACTGATAGAATTTGGGAAGGGTTCAGGCAGCAGAATGCCATGCCCTTTTGTACCAGTAGAGGGAGACGTTTTCCTGTCAAACCAGCCTGATTGTCCGCGCATCAGGAATTACTGTCAGTTAAGAGAACACAACCTGTCGTGCCTTAATACATTTTCACTAAGAAGAATGCTGTCGTAATCATGACTGATGATTTTGAATGCTACTTATCGCTTCGGGGCGTCCTCAGGTACCCTGAAGTTACATAATGCTGGGCCGCCCATGACTGACCAAACCTTGTCATATCGCTAATGGTAAATTTTTCTAGGGTTCACTAAATATTTGCTTAATTTAAAGACATATGGATCTATATGCACATCATTTATTATCAAATGCACAAATGTGTCATTTCCAACGCTCAAAACACGTGCACAAGCAGCTTCCCTTTTTTTAAAGCAAGAATAATTCAACTGCGCTCATGTGTTCATTCAACACATGGGTGGATCCAAATTTCCTGATAATTCATTGGATGTTTGTAACTGTCGTTTATCAAATAACTGGTTTCAATTTGACCTACTCTCTGCCAATCAACACATTCTGATATCCATTGGTCCAAATCATCCCTCACCTCCCCTTTTAAAATGTCCTGTGCCCAATCAGACTGGTCCTTTGCTTAGAATGGCGAAATGGAATGTCCATCTCTCACGTCTCCTTTCTGATTGGTCAACTGCCGAGAAAGCAGGGGGGGTTCTTGCAAGAAATGGGTTTCCTTGTCTATGTCATATGTACGGTGATGCGGTTCTGCAAGTGGAATTATGAACCCGTTTAAATGAAAGAAATCCTGGATTAAATGTATCTTCCTTCAACCTCAGTGATTATGCGTGAATGTTGATCATTTGAAAGGCGCCAGTTTGGCCGTGAGACGGAATATCAATTTCCTTGTTTGTTTTGTATCGACTTTAGTGTTAGCCATCACATAGCTAACGTTATCTCTGTTAACGTTAGATAGATAGCAGCAAGCCCCTCGGCAAACGCCTTTGTGGCGATGACTACAGACCTTATATCTGACTTGGATAGTCGTTTCTTCGCTGACAACCTTCTTACAAGCGAAGACTGGGGTGAGTATTTTTTTATAGAACTCAAACAAATAGGAAAGGACGTCAGATTGTGCCTGGATCTAACGTCATTTGAATAGTCAGTCGGACCTAGCTTTAGCTGTTAGCACGCTTGTTACTAAACTTCCCAACTAGAGCGCCTACGTTTGTCACGAGTAGAGATATCTGCTAGCCTGAGATGGGTTAAATGTGAAACCTGTCTGTTGTAGCTAGGCAAGAAAAAAACAGCATTGTACAGACCGAGCAGTGGATCAGTGGATAACGTATAGTCTTTAAAGAGAACCGGATGTGTTCCCTGGCCAACGTTAAGCAATACAGGGGGGGTGGGTGCATTCATTTTCGGCTCTGTGTCTCTCAAGCTCCTTTTCTAGCAGAAATGCGGGTAATGTTTGACCAGTGTGCAGGTTATTCTCCTCCCAGTCAAGAAAGCCTGGCTGCGTTCTAAACCTTAAAAACTGTTCCTACGGGCATTTGTGTTGTGGGCAGTGGGATGATAGGACGACAGTGGATTGTTTTCGGACTTCCGCAGTTGGGAGGGGGTGACGACGTTAACTTCAACAGCTCGGCATGCGAAACGATCGATGGTCCTCGTCTGCAGCTGCAGAGTTGGTCGAGAGCAAGAGCGCAGATGAGGCCGATACAGCGCCATATGGGATCTGGCCAGCCTATTGCCCCAAGGGACGCTAGTTAACCATGCGACGAGAAAATGAAACAACAGTCGATACTAGTGTTAAGTAGACTTATTGACTAAAAGACATCGTCCTCCCAAATCATCTCTGACTATAGTTGTTGCGTGGCTTTTATGACGCAAACTCATATTTGCCACTGTAATACAGGAAACACGTAAGTTCTCACAGTCATATACCCCAAGGCCTAAAATCTCCTGTTACAGTCTGTGAAAGACAGTGTGTAGTTTTCACCGGACTGCTCAGGTTTCTTTTGTATTGCAGCACAAAAAAAGCAGAACACAGGTCGCTCCTTGTCTGGTTGATGATTAAGACTTGCTGATAGGTGATGAATTACAGAAAGATTGAATACGTTCTCGGTTCATGTTTTTGTTTATTGGTCCTTGGCTCAAAGCCTGGTATCTCATTGTAAGGTTTGGTTGGAGTAGTGTGTTATAACCTTGTCCTGATATGGCATGTAAGCACTTGGAGAAAGTGTGTCAAAGGGGGGTACTGTCCCTCTCTCTTGCAAACTGATGGTATGCAGGGCAAAACCACAGATGCCATGTTTGTTGTGTACTTTTCTCATAGAATTTTCTCTCTCTCTCTTGCTCTCTCTCTCTCTCTGTTGTTGTTCAGATGCCTGCCTTTACCAATGCGAGAGCATGGAAGAGGGAGAGGAAGGAGACTACAGTGGAGGAACAAAGTATAACACATCGGTATGGCACCATTATGACATGTTACTGTGCCACCACTCAGTACCTGACAACCTTATTTATTCATCTCCATCATCATCTTCATCACACTCTTGTTTGTTACTTTTTGGGGGGAGTGTCCACATGTCTACAGCCTGCTTTGGCCCTATGATATTTTTATCTCCATAACTCCTTGAGAACTGCACAGAGTGCCTTGTTTCAGTGTTTCCATGGTGATGACGGCTTTGTTGAAGGCTGTAGCTGAAGTGTCTGCCATGGGTCTGTTATGCCACTGACCTCGTGCTGAGGCCAGCTGCCCTTTAAAAGGAGAGAGGGCCACTTCAGTTCAGCCAGTGCTGCCTAGGTTAAACGAGGCAAAAGAGAGCAGTGCCCAGAGGGTGTACACAGACAGATAGTCAGACAGACAGGCATACAGGCAGACAGTTAGACAGACATGTAGATGAATATATGAAACAGATAAAAAGAGAGATAATTAGACACATGGATGAACAGATGAATGGCTAAACATAGCCAGAGAGACAGACAGATGACAAATAAACAAACACACACACACACACACACACACACACACAGCTGAATGGACAGACAGACAGACAGACAGACAGACAGACAGACAGACAGACAGACAGACAGACAGACAGACAGACAGACAGACAGACAGACAGACAGACAGACAGACAGGAGCATGGATTAGTAGGAGATAGTGATGCAGGTAGACAGACTCCCAGACCCAGCTGAACTCCAACGGTTATGCTCCAATGGGCGTTGCGGTTGACTGGCTAATCCAGCCCATGACCTAATTCTCTAACCACTGGTTTCCCTGCAGTACGACCATGGCCTCGTGCTGACCCTTGATCCAGACAACCCCACGTCGCCATGGAAGGATCTCAGCGACAACCTCCTCACAGGTACGCGCAGCATGACTATTGGCTGCACAGGTTGGACACACGGTAGTAGATTGCAATATCAGTCAAGCACTGATGGGAAATGATGAGATTGGATGTGTTGTGTAACACTGGCAAGGATCGATGGATAAACAGCATAGTTGGCGTTAAACTGATCAAATAAAATAGTACTGTGAACCAAACCTGCTGTTGACTACAAGGCCAAGCGGCAAGGGTGATGAAATGGAAACTAGGGCATATTGTTATTATCACTCCTCCAGTATCAGCAATGCAGGTTGAACTTGAGATAATTCCAACATGCACTTTGCCCTCATCTCTTTAGCATAATGGCTACTGTACTGTCAATAAATATGTGAGCCACGTCAGGTCACACACACAGTGTGATATCTGTTTGAATCTGGTTCAAAGTCTTATTTTAAAAATAACATAATGGTGTTAATTTAGCTTGTTGATTAATAGTGGTAGGTTAGAATGTGAAATCTCCCTTAAGTCAACACAGTTGTCGTTGTATATCTGCTAGCCATGCTAATAAAGTAACAGGCCTGTTTAAACACCATTTCTGTGCTGTACCTGCTAGCCATGCTAATAAAAAACTAGCCTGTCTTTAAAAGCTTGAGAGTTTACACTCTCATGACTGCTCAGATTTTTGTGCTGGTTCAAGTGAATTCGATTTAAATATATATCAATGATAACTTATAGTTAGTTTTCAATATAAAATTGTTATTTTATAAAATTGAACAGTGTTGTTTGTTTGTTTATTTTGCTTGCTCAAATCACCTGGTTCTGGTACATGATAGTATTCTCTAATGCTTTCACTATGCAGGTGATGTTCCTGATATAAAGGAAGAGATGAAGATGACCTTAACACAGCCTCTGCCCGTCGACATGCGTGAGTGTCATATTTTGTGTGTGTGTCGGTGTCTGTCTGTCTGTCTGTCTGTCTGTCTGTCTTTGTGTCTGTCTGTGTGTCTGTCTGTGTGGTAAGAGCAGTATGTGTCTGTCTGTCTGTCTGTGTGATTAGAGCAGTATGTGTCTGTCTGTCTGTCTGTTTGGTTACAGCAGTATGTACATGTCTGTCTGTTTGGTTACAGCAGTATAGGTCAAATCAGGTCGAATTCCCATTCTGATTTACCTCCTTTCCTGTTGATTTATGTGGTGCTGCATCAGCATTTAAGTGTATTTATCTGTAAGTGTATGCAGTCACACATTAGGCATAACAGGGCTGTATTATAAATGACTAAGTATGTTCACGTCTTACACAACTCTTGACTGTATGTATGCTCACGTCATGTATAAATAGTGTGTGTGTGTGTGTGTGTGTGTTGACAGTGTTTCAGGTGAAGGCAGAGCCTCCTTCTCCAGCCTCTTCCCATGCTTCAGACGTTCCTTCTCCTGACACACAGGTGTGTGTGAGTGTGTCTGTGAGTATGAGTTTGTTTGTTTGTGTGTGTGTGTGAGTGTGTGTGCACACGCACGCATGTGTACACATTCACACTTAGCAAGTTGTGCTTTCACACTCAGTTGCAGCTGTGTAAACATAAGTCCCCCTCCTCCCCATGCGTCCTCTCCCTTTCTCTCTTACTCACACCTCTGTTTCTCTCTCTCTCTCTCTCTCTTTGTCTCTCTGTCTCTCTCTCTGTCTTCTCTTCCTCTTCCTGTCTCTCTCTCACTCTCTCTGTATCTGTCTTCTCTTTCTCTTCCTCTTCCTCTCCCTTTCTCTCTCATTCACACCTCTCTGTTTGTCTCTCTTTCTCTCTCTGCCCTCCCAGATCACAGTGAAAGGAGAGAACCCCCCAACGCCCCCCTACATGTTTGGGGATGTGCTGTCCCCCCCGCTGAGCACCATGGAGGTGATGGAGGTGACGGTGGCCTCAGCAGTCCCCCCACGGCCCCCATCACTGCCCTCCATCCAGCCCCATTCCCAGCCTCCACCCCAACCCCATCAACAACAACCCCAGCCACATCCACAGGCCCATCCACAGCCACAGGCCCCCAGCCCGCCTCAGCAACTCCCAGCTCAGCCCCTCACCAGCCTTGACCCCCACACACAGGCCACAGGTACCCCATGCTATTTATTTACATCATTGATGTTTATTAAAGCAGCATTTACACCACACACACACACACACACACACACACACGCCACAGGTACCCCACTTTAGATAAGGAAAAGCCACTGAATATATCAGCAGTCAAGTCGACTCTTTAAAATGCAACACAAGGCCAGTGTGGTGAAGTTGTGAGTGCGTACAATAGACTAAAGTTAGACTAAAGCCTCTGAGGACTAAACCTGGACAGGTACCTGTCTCATTACATCATCACATCCACAGCAGGTGAAGGGGACAGCAGTGACCTTGACATATCTCTGAGGTCACACTCAAGTTGAAGTGAAATGGGGAAACCATTATAAGTTGCCAAACTGGTTTTAGGACTGCTCTCTAAAGTTGAATGGAAGCCGAAGTAGGAGGTCTGGTAATGCTGGTGCGTTGTGAAGGGCAGGTTTTTGGGGGAATATTTGCATAGATGAGTGTTGAATGTGCTGACGCTGCAGGTGTTAGTGCAGATGAAGGACGCCAGACAGAAGCATGTGTCGGCTAGTTAACGGGTTGTGACAGATAGCAGATACATGATCAGAAGTATTGGCTAATGCAGACCAGCGCTGACAGGTTGCAGTCAGCAGGCCACACACACACAGTTGGAGAATTGTCCCACTACACACACACACACACACACACACAGTTTGAGGCCTGTCAGGAGTGACCCTCATTAAAGCAGAGATGTTGCCCACTGTGGCTGCTGCAGCAGGACTGCGTGTCCCAGGGGTCGGCTGGAATGGTCAAGAGCATACACACACACACACACACACACACACACACATTCTCCGTAGGGAGTTTTGCACAAGGGTTTTATCCGGGCCAGCTGCATAGCTCGCATTCTGCTGAGTGTTGAGTCAGGTTTCATTATGTAACTCCCTGCACAGGAAAAACAACACTGCTTTCCGGCGGGTGCTGGGTTTTTGATCGCATCTAGTTTCCTGCTGGTGGTGGGTGGTGTGGCTAAAAGCACCTAAAAACAGCACACAGTGCGGTTTGAAGTTTCATTTAAAAATATATATATGGGATAAGGGATATATATTTCCCTTCACTCCTCCCCCCTTATCACCCCATTATCTTCCTCTGCTTTATTTTTCTCTGTCTCTGTCTCTGTCTCTGTCTCTCTCTCTCTCTCTCTCTCCTCTCTCTATCTATCTCGATCTCTATCTCTCTCTCTCTCACACTCTCTCTCTCTCTCTCTCTAGTCATTCCGTCAGTATCGACCCTGAAGGCCACCACCATCCTGAGTAGTAAGTTGCCCATCCAGCCTCGGCCGGTGTGTGTGGCGGCACTGCCCGTTCCCCAAGCGCCCAGTCCAGCCAAAGCCCTCATTCTGCAGGGACAGACCCGTCCTGGTGAGAACACACGCACACACACACACGTACATACACGCACACATTCATACACATACATACATAAACACACACACACACACACACACACACACACACACACATACCCACACACATATATATATATATATACACATTCATTCAATTTCCAATTCAATTCCATTTTATTTATATAGTGCCAAAACAATAAAATGGTCTCAAGGCACTTTACAAGCACAGGGACATTAACAGACTCATACATATCCACACACACACACACACACACACAAACTGCCCGTCCCCCAGGCATATTGTCCAGCCAAATTGAGCTGGCCCGTGGAGAACTTTTTCACATTTACACACACGCGCACACGCACATGCACTCGCACTCGCACTCACCTACACACAAACACCTATTTGCTCACACTGACAATAACACTCACTGACAGACACACTCTCACACACACACACACACACACACACACACACACACACACCAGCTGCATTTGTCTCTGTCTGAGTTGGCCAGATTCGGCGATGTCTTAGTGAGTCTAATTGGACATAATAAGCTGCCATTGCTGATTTACTGCCTCTTGTGATTTTAATGGGAGAAGTGGGGAGAGACCTGAAGTTTTAATCGAGTTTCCTGTGGCAAACATCCACATGGAACCGCTTCCACAAGGCTGGCAGAGTGTGGGTGAAGTGAGGTTAGCAGCTTCATCTCCGTCCTTGCCCACGCAGGACGCCCATCAGCCTGGGTCTTTGTTCTTCACTTTGTTCTTTTTCAGTTTGTTAAGGTGATGTCATACCATGTATTCCTTGGCACAAATGTAAATGACATTTCTAAGCAGTCCAGCCAAGCTGTTCATACTTGTCATCTCTTTGAGACCTTCATAGGAAATAAGCCTACGGTTTTCTTGGCTCTTTAGGCATGATGTTATATAAAATAAAATTAAATTAAAATTCAGCCCTAGTGGTTATACTACTCTGGAAGCCTGACCGGCCAAAATGACCTCTAATGTTGACCATTTCTGTATATAAATAGTAAACGGGACGGGACTTAACCTTTTCCTCTCCCAGTGGGTCTCTCACCGTCTGTCTGTCTGACTATCTGTCTGACTATCGAAGAGACACAATCTCACACACTCTCTCTGTTACACACACACAAACACACTTGTGCTGTAAATTCATTGTCACTCTTAACCCTTTCCTCTCTTAGTGATGCTTTCCCAGTCCGTCTGTCTCGGCTCCACCCCCGCCATTGTCAAGATGGAGCCCGTATCTCCCAGCATGCCCCACTGCCCTAGCGCCGCCACGTTACCGCTTAGCAAGCCCATCATCCCCACGTCAGGGCTGCCTGATGTGAGTAACACCCCCGCCGTGTGTGTGTGTGTGTGTGTGTGTGTGTGTGTGTGTGTGTGTCTGTGTAAAACATTTTGTAGCCAAATGAATGGTAAGTAAAGTCAGTGAGAAGGTTAGAAATAATGATGTTACGCCCTGCTCACATGCTCACCGTGGTGACCGTGGAAACAAACCTTTGTGTCATTGTGACGTGAGCGTCGCTGAAGGTCATATGGGTGTGTGTAGTGCCCCCCTCCCCATCACTGAGGGCAGATGGGTGTGTGTAGTGCCCCCCTTCCTGTCACTGAGTGGCAGATGAGTGTGTGTAGTGCCCTCCTCCCCATCATTAAGTGGCAGATGAGTGTGTGTAGTGTCCTCCTCCCCATCATTAAGGGACAGATGAGAGTGTGCAGTGCCCTCCTCCCCATCATTAAGGGACAGATGAGAGTGTGTAGTGCCCTCCTCCCCATCATTAAGGGACAGATGAGTGTGTGTAGTGCCCTCCTCCCCATCATTAAGGGACAGATGAGTGTGTGTAGTGCCCTCCTCCCCATCATTAAGGGACAGATGAGAGTGTGCAGTGCCCCCCTCCCTATCACTTTAGGGCAGATGCACGGACTTTCCCATTGTTTAGATCTCATTAGACCCCATGGTCCAATCCCAATCAATGATTGGATTGTATACATAATTTAAATACCACACTATGAGTGTTGAGTGTTGTGAGATCATCTCTTCCTCAGTGAAAGGTCCTTCCTGCTTTCCTCCACATGCCGAACCACGTTCTTACGAGACACTAGCACCTTTAAAATTGTGGCACCTTTGTCTTCAGATAATGGTTCTTAAGACACTTGCACCTTTAAACTTGTGGCATGTTTGTCTTCTTCAGATAATGGTTCTAAAGACACTAGCACCTTTAAACTTGTGGCATGTTTGTCTTGTTCAGATGAAGGTTCTAAAGAGGCAGCAGCGGATGATCAAGAACCGTGAGTCGGCGTGCCAGTCGCGCAAGAAGAAGAAAGAGTACCTGCAGACTCTGGAGGCCCAGCTGAGGGAGGCGCAGCTGGAGAACCAACGTCTGCGCCGAGAGAACCAGACCCTTCGAGAACGCCTCGCCGGCAAAGAGGTAACCCCATCCCCCCCCCCCCTCCCCCACACACACACACACACACACACACAAAGACGAAGAACCCCGTGGGTGGGGTAGAAGGGGGAAGAGGAGTGGGTTAGGAAAAGGAACCAGGAGTTGATCTTCTTCGTAGCTGGATTTGTATTTCAGTGGCATTTTTGACAGTTATTGCATCATGTATTTTGTAAAATTCTCAAATATGCCTCACAGTTATAGTGTTGTTTTTTTAGTTTTTTTATTAAAACCTGCCAACTGCTATTAAAACAAAGCCCAATCAGGCTTAAAGAGCTGCAATGCTTAACGAGGAGGAACACAGAGTGAAGTTCTACTATAGAGCAGGCCTCTCAGAGAACCCAGGAAGACCCTGCTGTTCTTATATAAACCCTGTGCTGTTTCATTTGAAGAGACAGTCCTCACTGGAGGGGAAACAGGGCCTGCGAACACACAGCTGTGCTGTGTATGTGTGTGTGTGTGTGTGTGTGTGTGTGTGTGTTTTGGGTTTGTCTTGTTTTTCCATTGCTTTTTTTGAGTGTGGCCTTAACTGCCTCGTTGTGCTTTTCCATAGCAGGGCAGTGATTCGAATAACAACAAGAGGGCGGTGTGCGTGATGGTGGTCCTCCTCTTCATCACCTTCAGCTTCGGCCCTATCAGGTACCACTGCTCTCCTCTTTTCTCCCTTCTCTTCTCTCCTTTCCTCTCTTCTCCTCCTTTCTATCCTCTCTATCCAATCTATCAAAATGACTATATCTTGAACTCCATAAAACAATCAGATGCCGTTCTGCCAAGTATTTGGGTTGGGGGTGTGCACTGCATACACAAGATCAATCAGAATGGAAAGGGAGGAGTGGAAACGATGAAATAAAATAATAAATAATAGTCATGATCAAGGAACAACCACAAAATGTGGCAAAAAACTTGGAAATTATGGAATTTATGGGCTGTCCCTCCGTTGATGGCAGGAAGTCACATATTGTGCAGCGAGGACAAGGCAGTCCTCATTTTCTCCAATGAGCTCCAAAGCCTCTCCTCACCGCTCACCAGCAGGAACTCGGGGAGGATCTCACCAGTCTTTCAGCTTAAAATGGGTTCTCCTAATGTCCTCATATTCTCATTTCCTCACTCTCTCCTTCTCTATCTATCTCTCTCTCTCTCTCTCTCTCTCTCTCTCTCTCTCTCTCTCCTTCTATTTCTCTCTCTCTCTCCCCCCCCCCCCCCCTCTCAGTATCACGGACAGGAAGCTGGAGACGGCCCTGCAGGAGAGTCTCTCGCCCCACACGGGGAGACACCTGCTGGAGTTTGTGGGCAAGGAGGAGCTAAACCAATCACGAGTGAGCGAGAGGACGCCGGCCGAGGGGGAACTCACTGAGGAGGAGGGGGGGAAGGATAGATGGGCGGGGGAGATGTCCCGGGACGCAGCTGATCCCTACCAGTTCAGGTACAGCAGCTCCTTGTCTGTCTATCTGTCTGTGTCTGTGTGTGTGTGTGGGAGTGAGGCTAAGCCTCATGCTGTTGGTTGTGTGTGAGTGTGCGGTTTTTGTGTGGTGTTTTTTCTTTTGTTCATTCAGTTTTTATGATTATTTTATAAGCCCTTCCTTACCATGTTTGTACTCACTTGTTCTGTGTGTGTGTGTGTGTGTGTGTGTGTGTGTGTGTGTGTGTGTGTGTGTGTGTGTGTGTGTGTGTGTGTGTGTGTGTGTGTGTGTGTGTGTGTGTGTGTGTGTGTGTGTGTGTGTGTGTGTGTGTGTGTGTGTGTGTGTGTGTGTGTGTGTGTGTGTGTGTACAGGAACCTGAGCAGCGTGTTCAGCGATGTGAAGGATCTGGTTCTGCAAGACATCGACCGCTACTTAACCTCTCCTGACTGCAGGCAGTTCAACCGCTCCGAGTCCCTTAGGTAGACACCACCCGTCATGCAAACACACACACACACACACACACACACACATACACACATATGTCATGCAAATACACACACTGGCACAATTACACATTACAGACCTTTCACACACACACTAGCACAATAACACATTACAGACCTTACACACGCACACAAGCAGAACTACACAATACAGACGTTTTTACACACACACACACACACACACACACACACAAGCACAATAACACATTATAGACCTTTTCAAATAATTCTTATTGGCAGGAATCCAGTTGTGTTAGCTGCCCAATTACAGCTAGCTAAGGCCATTTAAGCTGTTATTTGACCATAAACCTTAACTTACACTCCATATTTACCAATAAACGACCATTATTTAAATTGCTCCTCATTATGGTGTGCATTAAGAGTTATCTCATCGAGCAGATTGCGTTGTTAAGCTGTTTAAAGTAGTCAGCGTGGGAGTGAGTCTGCATCAGTCAGCACGCTGTGACTTTGAACTGGTCCCTTCTACTGCAAACATATTAGCTAGGTTTTTAGCTGGAATGTGAAATACCTCCCTGTCCTTCGTTTGTCTTTCTCCCTATTTATCTCCCTCCACCCATATTCACTTCCCTTTTCTGTCTTAATTCCTCTATTTTTTGCTGTCTCTGTATGCCCCCTCTCTTTCTCTCTCGCTCTCTCTCTGTCAAACACACACACACACACACACACACACTCACACACACTTGCTGATGTTGACTCATGTGTTCTACTGCCAGGCTGGCTGACGAGCTGCGAGGCTGGGTTGACCGTCACCAGATTGACCGCACCAAGTCTGGAGGAAAGCCCAAAATAGTCAGGAAGCCCAAAGTAGCACAGGTACGTGCATCAGACTCCCACCCACAACAGGCAGGCAGCACCAGTCCTCCATGTTCTTCCTGCCTCTCCTGCCCCAACAACCACATGACGGGGACCATCAATGCCCCTACTGAAGAACTAAACACGTGATTCAGCTCCTCTGAGCCGTGTATTAGACACATTAGTCACTTTGATCAGGCGTAGTGATGAAGGAACAGATGAACCATGTAGTGGTCACCTAGTCTGTGTCGCTTTGCACAGAAGCATCGGTTCAATACTTAGACTGAAATACTTTAGACGTATAAACTATAAGCTATGGTACTATAAAGGATCCTGAGGAAATCCCATGATCTAGAGAACAAACAAGGCTGTAAATGATTGGTTTGAGTAAATGATTGTAACTAGCACTGGTTTGCACATTTCAAGTCCTTTTTTAAAATTCCCTCAGCAGAAGGCTCAGCACCGGAAGACCAACTTCTCCCGATATCTGCCCATTCAGGCACACAGATCCATTGAAAGGTAAAAAAAAAACTACAACTCCCAGCAACCCCAGTTTCATCTCAGTAATGTAGATGCAGACGGCTAGGTTCTCCATTGAGTAGTTTAGACTCCTCATCTTTGACCTCTGTCCTTTTGACCCCTTCTTCCACAGCCAACTGCAGGTGTTCCCAGGACCTGAGATCAGCTACAGCGACTTCCTGGACGCTATCGACCGACGCGAGGACACTTTCTATGTGGTGTCCTTCAGACGGGTGAGGCGCTGAAGTCTAGTTTCTAACAAGCTTCGTAGAATATTAACCAATCGGAGACAAGCCTCAGAAAATGCTAACCAGTCAGAGACGAGCCTCAGAGAATGCTTACCAGTCAGAGACAAGACTCAGAGAATGCTAACCAGTCAGAGACAAGCCTCGCAGAATACTAACCAATCAAAGGCAAGACTGTGAGAAAATTAGCCAATTAAAGTTGAGGTTCATAGCACAATAGCCAAATAGACTTAAATTGTACTCACATTCAAATACCCTCATATCATATATTTCATGTAATGAATTCCTTGTTTACACAAACCCATCTTCATCCTCCCTGTGTTAGCTGTTGTCTGTGTTAATCCATGACCCTTTTGTCTACAGGATCACCTTCTGCTCCCAGCCATCAGCCACAATAAAACGTTGCGGCCCAAGATGTCGTTGGTCATGCCTGCCATGTCTGTCAATGGTGAGGGGCTTCCTCTGGACTTATGGGGCTGGGTTAAAAAAGATGCAGATTTTAATAATAGGATATAGTGGATGCTGTCTTTTGCTCCATGGAGTTTTTAGTATGCTCTTTTTTAATGTGCGTTCCTTTATTTTCCCCTCTCTGTCTCTGTCGTTTTCTCTCTCTTTCTCTCTCATTTTCTCTGTCCTTCTCTCTGTCTCTGACGCTGCAACTTTTTCCTTCTCTCTCTTTCTCTCTCTCTCTCTCCCTCTGTCTCTCTCTCTCTCTCTCTCTCTGTCTGTATATCCCTGCAGAGAGTCTGTATAACTCATCTCAAGGTTATGAGATGATGATGCAGGTGGACTGTCAGGTCATGGATACCCGCATCATCCCCATCAAGGCCTCGGCCGTTCCCCCGTCCCTACGTGACCCACCCCGGCCTCCCCCCGCCCACCATCACCACGGCAACCACACCTCCCTCAAGGGCCGTCACCATGCCAGCGGGGCCGCGACACCACGGCAGCCCTTACCTGTGAGGAGGAGGGGTGCCGGATACCTTATCAGCCAGGAGGGAGGAGAAGTGTGAGGAGGAGAGGAGAAGGGGTGAGGGAAAAAGGGCAAAAGGGGAGTACGAAACGGAAAAGAATGAGTTTGGGCAACACAGGATGGAAAGACATCCTGAAAGAAAAAAAAGTGAAGGTTGCTCAAGACTTTAAAAGAAAGGAATTTGTTCTTTTTTTTGTTGTTGTTATTTTTCCCCGAGGCAAACTAGCGGAGTAGCGCAGCCTTGAAGCAGAGGATCGTTAGCGCTAGGCCTACATTCCACTGCAGCCTGACAAACCAGTGTCCATTCTAAAGCAATAGCCCCGGTCTGGAGACACACACAATAATCTGTTTTCACACCACACACACACACACACTATAACAGGACACACTCACGCATCTTATTTATTACAAAATCCTATGAATCTCCTCTTAATATATGAAAATCTGTAGTTTAATAAAAAGTTTAATTCCATTCACATCTTTGATAGTCCGCTGCACTTAGAGAGTTCGACCGTGCGGTGGAGTCGCGGGAGGAAGTAGACGAGGTCGTAGGTCTCCTCTGGAGTTTGCGTTTGTATATTTGGTCGCCACGTCCACAGACAAGACTGTGAGGTTTTTGTCTCGTTTTGTTTGTGTTGTGTTTTGTTTTGTTTTTATATAGTTTTATAATTGTCTTTGTTACTTTTAAATGTGTTTTATATTTTTGGTGGGGAGTATTTAAAGTGACTATGTGTTTTAAGATAGTTGTATATATCGGTGATTTATGTCGGTTCAGTTCTGTTGTGTTGTTCCTGGTCAGTCCGTACAGGAACCTCCTGCATATACACACACCCTTAAGACAGGAGGTGCTTAAGTCTTCTAGCTGAGACACTCTCTGTGTGTAAACTAAAGGAACTAAACGAAAGAAACTCTCTCTCTGACGCTCTGTGGTTTGAAGTTCTGTGCAATTCAGGCAGATATTTAATGGCTCACTGAAGTTTAGGCAGTAAACACGCAAACAAAACATGCATCAGGTGTTTCAGTAGACCCAAAGCACATACACGCGTTGTGTTCTAGGCGTCATTGAAATAGCACCATAGAGGTACGCCACGCAAGAAGATCAGATTTTACATTTTAATTTGGAGCAGGTGATCCAAACTTCAGTTCATTTCTGTGCATTTGTGCATTCGACTCTTTAGTCCATCAGGGCATTAGCATTTGTAGTGAGTTAGACCCTGCCTAGGGTAGCAGACTAATCAGACACTTATGATGCCATATGCCTCAAGTGTTGCTACGTAATCACTTGATATTATGGTAGAAATCACAAGAAGACCTGCTAGCACCTGTTATAACTCAGTCAGTATATACGTTTTTACATCAAGAGAAAAAAAAAACCAAACGTATTGTTATAGTGAGTTCCGCAGAGGTCATATAGTGTCAGCATTATTATGAAAAATAATAGTTTGTCATCGTCATATATAACAGTTCCAGTTTGTTGGCATTCGATTTTTTTTCTTTTTTCCTTCCAGAACTATTCCTCTCACCTAATCTCATGACTTGACCCTATGACTTACTTGATGTACAGGGAAAGTGTAGGTTTGTTGTGGGTCTTTGTTGACCGACTAGCAAGACCAGAAGCATACGTGTGTATGGGCGTTTTAGTGATCTGTTCTGTTCTGTTCTGTTCTGTTCTGTCCCTTTTATACTGTGGAAATTATGTGTTTTGTGTTCTTATGAGAAAAGCAAGACCAGATTTGTGGCTAAAAACTGTATTTTCACCCTGAGCGGCAAAGAGCTTTTTTTTGTTTGTGTGTGTATATGTGAGTGAGGGAGAGTTTGTATGTTTGTGAATGTTAGTGTGTATGCGCATGTGTATGAGTGTGAGGGAGAGTGTCTGTTTGTGGTTGTGAATGTATGCATCTATATTATGATTCTGTTATGAAATTTTCCCTATTGATGAAAACATATGACGTTTGAGATTTTAGTGAGCGATGTATGGACTGAAACATTCCCTCCATAAATCACATGCTCTAGAAACACACACACAACATTCTTCAAACCAATCATATGTGCCCTGATTTACACTTAGTGGGTTTTGCTAAAAAGAGTTCTGTAATGTTTTGTATGCTTGTGGACTTAAGCATGGAGCCAGAAGGTTTGTTAAAAACGTGTACATAAGGTCAGATCCCCTGTGTTCTTTTTTACGCCATTTTCCTATTTAAAAGATTTCTTTTTCATGAAGAGTAAAATTTTATTCTCTTTTCTTTTTTTTTTTTGATTGTGCAAGACTTTTGAACTACTGCCTTTTCTCTTTGTATGGGATGAAACTAAAATTGAAAAGAAAGGTTTAAATAAAATGACAAATATAACAAATGGTAGCAGTGTGCTGATTTTGAAAGGGAGAGTTGCCATAGCTTTTATTTTAGTTAGCCAGTTAGCTAACCAGTTAGCTTTCAATCGGAGGTCATTTCAAGTAGCCACAAATAATGTTCTGAGTGGTCTGTTCCCATAAATAGTTTCTGGTGACTTGTTTTAAATCTGTGGTTGTGTTCTTGGAAGAGAAGAGAAAACCACAGAGATCTTATCCTGGTTACTCTCGTCATGTACACTCAGCCAGTTCCTGCTAATGAACTGCAGGCAAAGGTGGAAAAAAGAATACAATTCCCAGCAACCCCAGGAAAAGGAACTCTCATGATCTAGACTAGAGAACAAACAAGGCTGTAAATCAGCAGAAAGCTCAGCACCGGAAGACCAACTTCTCCCGATATCTTCCCATTCAGGCACACAGATCCATTGAAAGGTGAAAAAACTACAACTGCCAGCAACCCCAGTTTCATCTCAGTAATGTTGATACAGACGGCTAGGTTCTCCATTGAGTAGTTTAGACTCCTCACCTTTGCCTTCTGGCATTTTACCGCTTCCCCCACAGCCAACTGCAGGTGTTCCCAGGCCCAGAGATCAGCTACGGCGACTTACTGGACGCTATCGACCGACGTGAGGACACATGGGCCAAATAGACTTTCTCTTTACTGAGTAAAATAATCAAGTCCTCAGAAACTATTAATGGAAACAGACCACTCAGAACATTATGAGTGGTCTGTTTCCATTAATTGTTTCTGAGGACTTGTTTTTCAAACTGTGGTTGTGTTCTCGGAAATAAGAGAAAAGCACAGAGATCTTATCTGAGCAGTCTAGTTAGTTCCTGCTAAACAACAGCAGTCAGGGTGTGAAAGAGGAAGAATCTCGGATGAGACAACATGGCAATGTTTGATTAAGCAAATCAATGATCGGCTGGATTGCATTGAATGAAATGGATGTGGCACAGCTAAGTACGTAGCACTAATCCTGTTTAATCATTTTTGAAAACGTCTTTTTCCCTAGAAATGTGTGTGTTTGTCAGAAGTAAGGTATTTATGGTTTTATCTTCACGTATCACTGGTCTAGCAGAAATTAAATAGCCAATTTCCTCTTCCTTTTCCTCTACTTCCCATTACCCTGTTTGTCCCTTTCACTCCACTGTAGGAGATATTCTATCCTAGGCGTGGACAAGAACTTTTGTAGTCTACTAGAAAGGGTCAGAGTTTTCTTTATTTCCCCCTCAAAGGTCATTACCGGCACCTCCACAGGTGAAGACCTTGGGTCGCCTGCACTTACAGCTTTTTCACTGTTGGTCCCAAACCCCCACCTGTAATGTGGTACCAGACCACAGCTGTGCCATACTTCAGACTACAAGAGAAGACCAGCCTCTGGTCGTGTGTGTGTGTGTGTGTGTGTTGGGGGGGCCTCCTACTGGTCCAGCCTATGATGAGTGTCCTCGGGTGTGGGTGTGTGTGTGTGTGTGTGTGTGTGTGTGTGTGTGGCCTCCTACTGGTCCAGCCTATAATGAGTGTCGTCTTGCTGTTGTTCAAAGGACCCTCATTCGGCCCCGCCCTGCATGGATAATGTGGGAGCCGTTTGATCCTAAGATTGGGCCCGTTTTTTCCTTTAAATGTCACTTTTTTTATGACAGACACCTGCATTGGAGAACAGGATCTAGCTCTTCCACCTTTCCACCTTTTGTCTTCTCCACGACAGTCTTCACCCACTTTAGGCTTCTCCACAGTACCACAACTGGCCAAGCTGATTGTCCCTAAACTTCACCATTTAGATTTGAGGTTGGTCACCCTCTCTCCAGCCCTTCATACTCTAGCTCACAGAGGTCTACAGAGAGACATGACTGACTGGAGCCTACAGATCCACAGGACACTGACCCACAATAGTCCTGTCGGAGCCTCTGGATGTTTATAGCTGCAATAAACGGGCTGAGCTCTAGTGTGTGTCTGTGTGTGTGTGTGTGTGTCTGTGTGTGTATGTGTGTGTGTGGGGGGGGGAGAGATGATGGAAAGATATGAGAACAGAGACTGGACTACGCCCTCGTAAAGCCAGGACATCAAAGGCCAAGAGCCTCAATCCCACCCAGCTCACAAGACACACACACACACACACACACACACACACACACACACACAGCTCACAAGACCAGCATGATGACAGCATGGCAGCATGAATGAAGTGCACCCACAAGAGAGACAGACCTCCACCCAAGGTGCGCTCACACAGAGCTCATGGAACCGCATAATGATATTTTCCTGGTCTGATTAGGTTGTTACATGGTGGTTCCTGTGTGAGCATAGAAAAAGCTCATATGGGGGACTGATGGAACCGCAAAATAGCTTTTCTACTGTTATTTTGTATAATTTGTATCTGTATCTCATACCCTTGGATGTGTACTCCAAGGGACTGTCTGTCTCAGAGACCTGAGACCTAAACAATTAGCATGTGAACCCCTTCCCCCCAGATAGCCTTTTTCCTGCTACCACCCTTGGTCCTCTGTTAGCTTCCCCCTCCCCCATAGGTGAACCCCTATACCCCACTGTTTCCCTTCCCTTATCACCTTTAGGGTGTGGTCACCATAGACATGTATAGATAGATGCCCCTCTACTGTATATATGTCTATGGTGGTCATCCCCTCCCATCCTGCATTCTGCCTGACTGAATGGTTTAAACATATATATATATATATATATGTCTATGGGTATAAGTGCAAACATAATATTCTACAATCAGTTTGGTGTGGGGGTGTGTTGGGGGGGACTGTTTGCACTGATGTTGGCTCCTCACAAAGACCTGCTATAGAGCTGCTGCTTTGTTAAACAAAACTGCAGTAGCAGCAAAGGCAAATCAAGTGGGGAGGACTTGCAGTTGTCTGCCTGTAGAGGGCACTAGTGCTTCACATAAGAAGGATAATGAAAAGGTTCTGTCTACCTGGAGATGCTTTGCTGCAGGTGTCGTTCTTAGTCAAATTAGTGTGTATGTGTGTGTGTATGTGTGTGTGTCTCTCTCTCGCTCTCTCTCTCTCCTTCAGGGGGTTATTGAGTGAAAGAAACTGGACATGAAAGAAAGTGGACCCCTCCTCTGTCCTTTTTCCATGCAGGCCCACGCCCAAGCCAGCTGTTAGAGAGCATCATCACCCGCTCTAATGAAGGGTTCTTAAGGGTTTTAAAGGTAGTGCAAGTTACAGTGTGATTCAGTGAAACCGGCTCCAGAGGTCATTTTGGCCTGTCCGTGGCACAGGAGAACTACACTGGGTCCTAGAGCCCCCTGATTAACCAGGTGGACCCCACGTGTCGGCTGCTGTCATTTTTTTTTTTTTTTTAAATGACACCTGGGATTTTCTATTTTCATGTTTCGTCCTGAGGCAGGCCAATATTTGTAAAGTATGCAGCAATCATTTATGCGCGCATTACAAGGAGAGAGAGAGAGTCTGTAAATGTGACTTGTGAGAGATGGTTTACATTTTTAAGTTTGTGTGTGTGTGTGTGTCTGTGTGTATGTTTGTTTGTTTGTTTGTGAGAGAGAGGTTGGCAAGATCTGGATACTATGGGCATTTCAAATGTGTGAACCCTTTCTAACCGTCAGTTTTCAGTTTAGGACTGTGTGTTCACGCCCTCCTGTGGACATACATAGGTATTGCCACCTATCCCTCATGACCAGTATTTCAATGAAAGGGCACCTTCTTGTAATTAAAGTTTAAAATGTTGTCTTCTGCAGAATAAAAGAAAGCAATGTTATTTGTGGGTACACATGTGTACACACAAGTTAGGAAACTCCTTAATTTCAGTGAACTCATGCACTTTTGTGAGCCTTTTGATAAAAGGCAGAAAAAAAAAGAATTCTTGGTTCCAACTCTCCAATACATTTGTCACAGATGTGCTATAAAGTGTGTCAAAGAAAAAAAAAATACTGGGGTCATTTATTATTTTTGTCAGTTAAAAATTCGAACGAATGTTCTCACTAACAGCTGCAAGTATCACCCCTGACCAATACACAATCCCCAAGACACTTTTAATTTCAGGAAATACTTACCAAGCACGGAGGAGAGACTAAATTAAGGATCGCCTCTCTCCAACTGTCACTAAGGGCCTCCAGCTGATTTACTGGGAAGGAGAGCAGATACAACGGAGTCATAATACGTAGTTGCCCCTGACTACTGCCAGCAGGGTTGAAACTCATTAGGGAGGTTACCACAAAGACTTGAAAACTATACAGCCGCGGAAAAAATTAAGAGACCACTTCAAAATGATCAGTTTCTCTGGTTTTACTATTTATTGGTATGTGTTAAAGTAAAATGAAAATTTTTGTTTTATTCTATAACCTACTGGCAACATTCCTACCAAATTTCAAATAAAAATATTGCCATTTAGATCATTTATTTGCAGAAAAATGACAATTGGTCAAAATAGCAAAAAAGATGCAGTGTCTTCAGATCTCGAATAATGCAAAGAAAACAACCTCATATTCATTTTTAAACTACACAATACTAATGCTTTAACTTAGGAAGAGTTCAGAAATCAATATTTGGTGGAATAACCTTGATTTAAAATCACAACTTTCATGTGTCTTGGCATGCTCTCCACCAGTCTTTCACATTGCCGTTGGGTGACTTTATGCTACTCCTGGCGCAAGAATTCAAGCAGCTCGGCTTCTTTTCATGGCTTGTGACCATCCATCTTCCTCTTGATCACATTTCAGAGGTTTTTTTTATGGGATTTAGGTCTCGAAATTGGGCTGGCCATGACAGGGTCCTGATCTGGTGGTACTCTATCCACACCTTTACGGGCCTGGCTGTGTGGCATGGAGCATTGCCCTGCTGGAAAAAACACTTCTCAGAGTTGGGGAACATTGTCAGAGCAAAAGGAAGCAAGTTTTTCTTCCGGGACAACGTTGTACCTTGCCTGGCTGAGGTTTGTAAAAGACCATAAGGATTGAACCAATGCGGACTGGAGGTTCTTCTAAGTTAGTCTTCTCTGATGAGTCCAATTTTCAGCTTTGCCCAACACATGGTCGTCTGATGGTTAGACGGAGACCTGGAGAGGCCTACAAGCCACAGAGTCTTGCACCTACTGTGAAATTGGACTCATCAGAGAAGATGATTCGAGATCTGAAGACACTGCATCTTTTTTGCTATTTTGACCAATTGTCATTTTTCTGCAAATAAATGATCTAAATGACAATATTTTTATTTGAAATTTGGTAGGAATGTTGCCAGTAGGTTATAGAATAAAACAAAAATGTACCTTTTACTTTAACACATACCAATAAATAGTAAAACCAGAGAAACTTATACTTTTGAAGTGGTCTCTTAATTTTTTCCGCGGCTGTATATCCATGGCATGATGTTTCTGTCTGGTGGTTTCAAGATCTGAGGTCATAGTGAGTGTTTTACCGATGCGACTTCTGAAATACGTATATCAATGTTCCTTGCCTCTCATCCATCCCTGGCATGGGCAGATGAAGATCATTTTAACCCAGAGAGAAGTGAGTGCACATGCATGTGTGTGTGCACATGCATGTGTGTGTTTGTGTGTGTATGTGTGTGCATGTGTGTATGTATGCGCATGTGTGTGTGCATGTGTGTGTGTGCATGTGTCTATCTATGTGTGTGTGCATGTGTTCATGTTTGTGTGTTCACTGACTCAGTTCTCATTAAATGCTGGCTCAGACCCTCCCCCTCCCCTCCCCCTCTGAATTTTTATTGCTGTTTCCAGTAATTATGTTATTGCTGGTGAGACTGAGGATATTGGGGAAATGTCATAGGCTGTGATCAGCACATTGGCCTGTGCAGAGACGTATCTGTGTAAACAAATACTGACCCTCACTCACACCCATAAACACACAGTGTCCACCCCTACACACACACACACCCTCCCCCCCCACACACACACACGCGCACACACACCACACACGCACACGCACACACGCACACACACACACACACCACGTAAAAGCCAGAACCATAAAGCCTCTCTCCCTCACACACACACTTACACACACACTGTCTCTCCATCATAATTCACAGACTGTTTTGACGGCTGCTGTGGTGAAGCAGCTCCACTGCTCTGAAGGCTGGCAGGCTGGCAGAGAGACAGACACACAGGCAGGCAGACATGCAGGCAGACAGACAGGCAGACAGCCAGACACGCACACAGGCAGACAGCCAGACAGCCAGACAGGCAGGCAGGCAGGCAGGCAGGCAGGCAGGCAGGCAGGCAGTCAGGCAGACAGGCAGGCAGGCAGGCAGGCAGGCAGACAGGCAGACAGACAGACAGGCAGACAGGCAGACAGGCAGGCAGGCAGGCCCACAGATGAGCTGGTGTCAAGGCCCCCACACGTGACGTGATGCTGTAAAGCTCATGCATGCTGCATACCTCTCCTCTGGTGCAGTGGTGGACGAAGTACACTAACTACGTACTTAAGTGAAAGTATAGATACCTGGTGTAAAATATTACTCCAGTAAAAGTGGAAGTATGCACTTTGAATTTCCACTTAAGTAGAAGTATAAAAGTATTTGCCTTCAAATATACTTAAGTATTAAAAGTAAAAGTACCTTAATGAATTATGGTTCTAATGGCCTTTTATCATTTTCACATCAACGCTCCGGCTCAATCAACTGAAAACACTAATGCCAATCTTTAAATAGTGTCTTACATTTGTCTATTAAATAGTGCACAAAACATTGAAAGCTATCTATTGCCATTAGGTAAGACAAAGTGGTTATGAAATACAAGAGAACAACTATTTAATTTGACATTTATTTGGAACTTAGTTGCACATTTAAGTGGAGTTAAACATAAGCTCCTTTACTAGATCACATCTGTCTGTGTTACCCTTAAACATAAACATTGAACATAAATCCTGATTTATGTTTCAAAGTATGATAAATACCATTACAGGAACTTGTTCCACAAAATCAGAGAATGTGGTGTTATACTAGTTTGTGCTGAAGACTAATGATAAATACCATTACAGGAACTTGTTCCACAAAATCAGAGAATGTGGTACAAAAACAAAACACTTGACCTCAGATCAAACGTGAAGAAAGAAAATGTCATTACAGGAACTAGTTTTTGCATAAATTGCACAAAATTAGAGCATACCAGTCTGCACCGAAGACTGTAAAGAAGTGTGTAGTGATACCTTTACCGAGGGAGTCAAGAACTGCATGATAAAAGTTTGCGACATCGTGTGCCCTGATAAAAGGCAAGCATTTTAAAATGTGAGCCTGAGCAGAAACACCGTTGATTGTGCATGTTTCTTACACATTTATGTAGCGTTACGTAGGCTGCTTGAGCATAAAACAGCCTCACACTGCTGCATAATTCAACGTAGCTCGCGCTCAACGAACGAACGAAACTGAACAAACCGAAAGGACTTTAGAGCAAATAGCGCTAATCCTGATTGGTGTAATTGTGAACTCACTTTGACCTTTCATTATTTGATTCGCTTTGGTATAAAGGAACGAGAGGTTTTACTAAATGTAATGGAGTAAAAAGTACGAATTTTCACTTTGACATGTAGTGGAGTGAAAGGATAAAGTCTCACAAAATAGAAATACTTGAGTAAAGTACAGATACATAGATATGTTACTTAAGTACAGTAACGAATTACATTTACTTCGTTACTGTCCACCACTGCTCTGGTGTATACGACTCATGCATGCTGCATACCTTGCCTCTGGTGTATAGGTGGTGTGTGTGTGTGTGTGTGTGTGTTACATGCCTGTCTAGGGCTTTTGGATGTAACAAACATTTTAAAACCACGGGCCGACAAAGGAGTAAAAATAACCGTATATTTATTGACCAACGTGGGATAATTGAACTACAGCTCACAAATAACTTAACATACAAAACAACACAAGGCCTCGAACACAGGCCGCAACAGCCTGGAGCTCTCTCCCGGTCTCTCACACCAGTGAGGGGCAAATAGTTCCTAGTGGAGCGGGCAAGGCCCGAGACTGGTCCTTGCGGCAACGACATGTTGCAGTGGTGGTAGACAATCCAAAATACGCGTTTCCCAAAAGTCAGTCACGTGTGATGGAATCCGGTCGCTTTTAAAGGGCCGGGACTTTTATCGGGCCGGTGGGATTCAAGCCCCAATCAGATACGCACCACCTCACCTGCAAGACATACAAGACAAACAGAAGCACAGGCAAAAATACATAGACAGACCCACAGGGTCGTAACAGTGTGTGTGTGTGTGTGTGTGTGTGTGTGTGTGTGTGTGTGTGTGTGTGTGTGTGTGTGTGTGTGTGTGTGTGTGTGTGTATTTGTGTGTGTGTGTGTGTGTGTGACCAACTGGTGCAAACAGCACTGAGGGTGCAGGTTAAATAATCAGGACAACTTACAAACTCATAAATGTCTTATCTGTACCAATGAACCTCGAGTGTGTGAGTGTCAGGCAATAAACACTGGCGTGCAATGTAAGGACGGGTTGAGGGAGTGCTTAGGATAGAACCAGGGAAAATGTTTAGTGTGTGTGGATGGATGGATGGAT
>NC_137918.1:6141555-6144055 GCF_963457725.1 Sprattus sprattus
GATATCGGACATAAGGAGACTCTAGTATAAATGATGACAGCTGACAGTGAGTGTGTGTGTATTTGTGCGTGTGTGTCTGTGACTGTACGTGTGTGTGTGTGTGTGTGTACGTGTGTGCATGTGTGCGTGTGTGCGAATGTGTGTGTGTGTGTGTGTGTGTGTCTGTGTGTGTGTGTGTGTGTGTGTGTGTGTGTGTGTGTGTGTGTGTGTGTGTGTGTGTGTGTGTGTGTGTGTGTGTGTGTGTGTGTGTGTGCGTTTGTACGTGTGTGCGTGCAGACATCAAGGCCACCGGTGGACATTTGGCTGTCCCACAGAAGCTCAAAGCGACCATTATAAACTCAACACTCGCTAGTGAGGAGGAGGTGAGAGGAAACAGTGGAAGAGAGAGAGAGAGGAAGAAAGAAAGAGACACAGAGTGACAGAGAGAGAAAGAGTGACAGAGAGAAAGAGAGAGAGAGAGGAAGGAAGAGAGAGCGAGGAAGAGAGAGAGACATATAGAGAGAATCAGAGAGACAAAGAGCAAGAGAGAGAGAGAGGGAGAGAGAGAGAGCGAGATAGAGAGAGAGAGAGCGTGAGTGAGAAAGAGAGACAAAGAGAGACAGAGAGATGGACGGACGGAATGATGCTCACCTGGAACCCATTAACCTGACAGCTGTGTTTCCAGGGGGAGGGATTTGGGGGGGGATGCGCGCAGTCATGTGTCCCCAATAAAAGTGTTCCCCCCCTGGCCAGATGTTCTGCATTGAGTGGTTTTACAGTTGTTTTAAAATATGCATCACTAATGTGAGGCAGGCAAATACACACACACACACACACACACACATACCAATGAGAGGGCAGCATGATGCATACAGACACACAAACACACTCACGCACAAACACAAAAACATTCACACACAAACACACACACACACACACACACACAAACACACACACACCCCCACACATACAAGCATTCCCATACAAAGTCAACATCAAACCTCATGGACTTGAACTATTTAAGAAACGGAAAATGTGTCGTCCATGCCAGTAATAGAAGGCCCTTGTCTGACTAATCCACATGTTGATACCGACTATCAATATTTTGATTTGTTGATTGTTGCTGATCACATCAGAGAGAATGTCTCGGGGTAGATGACAGCATTGTTTTGGTTAAGGGGACATTCTTGTGCGGCTGGTCTGGTCTGGTCTGGTCTGGCCTGGTTGCCCTGGAGAGGGACTTAGTTTGGAAGCCCGGGTCCCTGTGGAGCACTTTGTCATCTGCTCCTTCTGATCTCTCTGCAACGCTTGACTGAGTCTTGTATACAGACAGACACGCGCACATGCATGCCTGCATGCACACGCACAGAATGCACACACATACACAGGAAAACACACACACACACGCATGTACGCATATACACACACAAATGTATGCTAAAGCACACACACACACACACACACACACAAACACACAAACACACACACACACACACACACACACACACACACACGCACTCAGTCAGTCTGAGTGACGTGTAGACCACATCACACAGCTGCTGCAGTAGCTCCTTCCCACTTCAGATAAGGAGCAGACTCCCATGTCCATACATCACTCCTCGAGGCCGTCTCAGCCACTCATACACACACTCACACACTCTCCCTCTCCACTCACACACTCCCAGTAAACACACTATCCCTCTTCACTGGGCAGGCCGTGTGGTTTTACTTGCCCGCAGTATTTACCCACAGCCTTTTCAAAGCGCCTTTGAGCTCAAAGGCCTCTAAGAGACCCTGTGTGTGTGTGTGTGTGTGTGTGTGTGTGTGTGTGTGTGTGTGTGTGTGTGTGTGTTAGAGTGTGTGTGTGAAAGAGAGAATATGTGTTTGTGTGTGTGTGTTTGCGTGTGTGTGTGTGTGTGTGTGTGTGTGTGTGTGTGTGTGTGTGTGTGTGTGTGTGTGTGTGTGTACAGCCGCAGACCTGGAACGGCAGGCATGGCAATGCCAGTTGGCCCCAGCCCTACAGCAGGCCCAGTGTGTGTTTGTTTGTGTGTGTGTGTGTGTGTGTGTGTGTGTGTGTGTGTGTGTGTGTGTTTTTGTGTGTGTGTGTGTGTGTGTGTGTGTGTGTGTGTGTGTGTGTGTGTGTGTGTGGGTGTGGGTGTGGGTGTGGGTGTGGGTGTGGGTGTGGGTGTGGGTGTGTACAGCAGGGCCACTCTAATGCCGTGCCATAAAGATGCTGACCCTGGGTGAACCATTACAGACTTCTGCTTCCACTAACCACATATATGAGGACGGCTTTTATACAGAGCAGATAGTCATATACACACATACACACTTTAGACACTCTCAGGATCTCTGTCTCTCTCACACACATTCACAAACACACACACACTCTCTCTGTCTCGCTCTCTCTGTCACACACACACACACACACACACACACACACTCACACACCCACACACACTACTCACAAAAACTCTCTCTCTCTTTCTTTCCCACAAACACAGACTCTGTCTCTCACTCT
>NC_137918.1:6151555-6164055 GCF_963457725.1 Sprattus sprattus
CAGCCAAACTCCCCCAGTGACTTGGTGACTCCATTATAATAATATCATGAAAATGGCTTTTTCTCTAGAGTAAATTTGTGTATAGTCTTTTCTGTTCCTGCACCCTTAGACAATTCCAATTTGAAAGTTCTGTCAGTCTGTTTAAAATCCATTTTATGTGGTTTGTAACCCTCAAGGTTTCTGTGTGTTATTGGCAACAATAGATGGGATTTCCACACCCTTCTCTGGTGTGTGTGTGTGGAATAGTCCAGTCCGACACATGAAAGGTTGATGTAAGCCTCTGTTTACTCCAGACTATAGCTGTTTGTTAACCCAAGCTGCTAGATGAAAGCTGAGCTTCAGACAAAAGGATGTCTCAGACATTATGTCAGTGTAAAATTGCTGTACAGTGATGTCACTAGATAAAATATTTGTCTGTAGGTGGCTTCTCACAATAGAGCACACAGACACACACACACACAGAAAGCGACACACACAAACACACAGAGAGAAACACACACACACACACACACACAATTATCAGATGACTGAGACAGCTTGTGGATGCTAGACAGTGATGAAATGGTATTGCAGTGTGGAGTCAATTAGGCTCAGTGTTGTGTGAAGTGAAGCCAATGAGACGGGGATAAACACACTGCACGTCTGCTGCAGTTTATGGGGATAAACACACTGCATATGTCCTGCACTGCATGTGGGGGTAATATGGGGATAAACACACTGCAAATGTCCTGCACTGCATGTGGGGTTAATATGGGGATAAACACACTGCATATGTCCTGCATTGCATGTGGGGTTACATGAGGATGGAGACGGAGCACAGCACATATGATGGACCCTAGATGCATTGATGGTGATGATGATTATGATGTTGGTGATGATGATGAGTAGGATGTTGAGAAGATATTGATGATAATGGTGATGATGATGATGATGATGATGATAATGATAATGATAATGATTCTGATGATGATGATGATTGATGATGATGATTTTGTGAAAGAAGAAGACATTGTTGGTATCATTTGATAATGATGATGATGATGATGATGAAGATGATGATGATGATATCATATGACAGCATGACTCCTCTGGAGGATAAGTGAGGCCAAACGCCCTTAAACTGATGCCCATATACTTCCAAAAATGAGATGAAAAAAGCACACAGTGCATATCAACGTTCTTTACAATAAAATAAATCTGACTGACAACACGATAAATCCAGGTGAACACCTACAACGTGGTTCACCTTTGATGTAAAAATAATCCATTCCTACATGCTCAGGTCGGACAGTATGTTTGGTATGAAGTAAACAGGGGCCAGGGCTGGCCTCTGATCTTTTAACGGCACCTTGGGGAGAAGTTTTCCCAGAGGTCACGGCCTGCTCCTAACGGTGCACGGCAGATTGCAGACCCTGATCGCCTCAAGATGTGTCTCCCCCTGTGTTCCGTCTTCTCCTCGACTCTCATTAAAGCCCCCGGTTCCTTTACGGTACCGCCAAGCCGTAAATCACGTCGCAGCTCCTTGTCTGCGAGACAGTAAAGAGGAGGCCCCGGTCCTAGCGACGAAGCGGAAGAGTTAAGCTGAGACCAGAGCCTGTGCCCCGTGCCAGAAGAGTCATTTCTTGATTATTTAGATTTAGAGTCCAAGTCTTACGTCACCCAGCGGCTTGATAGGGTTGCCCTGTGGAAGAGTGGAAAGAAATGAATTCACTATATGAATGTGTTCCTGTGTTTCTGTAGCTCAGCTGGCAGAACAAAGTGTTAGCGACACAGAAGAGCTCAGACAGTATGACTGAACTGTGCTCTCAGTAATGTTGGATAAAAATGTCCGCTAAATGGATTACAGTCATGCAAATGGAATAGATGTGATGAAACGTGATTGCAAACAAACCGTTTAATACCATCATTATTATACACAACGATTATTCTGGTGACTGTCGGGAAAAAAAAGAACATTGAGAAAAGTTATTGGAAGCTACTGAATATATTCATCACGAAAGGCAAGTCCAAAACGTGTCTTGTTATTCTGACCTCTGTAATTGTAAACCATCACAGCTGTGAACCGCAGAGAAAAGTCTGACTGTTTGTTTGACTGACTTGTGTTTAGGTTTGAGCGATCACCAGCACTTGGCAGAGCCTTCCTTCCACAGCAGATGTAAAACAAGTACACCAACCCTCGTGGACCGCTCCTGAGGAAGAACTGTACAGGGCTGGGCCCTTTTCGTTGATGATAAAAGCCGTATGGACGCACTTTGACAGACAACTACTGGACAGAGGCCTTTGCCTTAGGAAATTAAAAGTCCATATGCCAAAGAGGTATTATGAAGATTATAGCCATTTTTACCAGGTTTAACATCCCTAAATCATTCTGATGGCATTTGTTCATCTTAAAGAAAAATGCTAGTTGTAGTTATATTATTGCTATATTGTTAGAATGACACATATATGTAATGTGTGCTCCTTGGGAATACATCACCAGTGTAGTTCATTAAAGTGTCTGTTTACACTGGACTTACAGACTGACTTACACTAAGTTGTCAACAATCACATGTCCAAACAAGGGGGGTCGGAAAGCCTAATGTTTGAACGATCACTAGCACTTGGCAGAGCCTTCCTTCCAGAGCAGATGTAAAACAAGTAGACCAGCCCTAGTGGGCCGCCCCTGAGGAAGGACTCCAAGCTGAATGGAGCCGGATCTTTATTGGTGGATGATGAGAGCTGCATGTATGCACTTTGACAGACACTAACTGGACTGAAGCCTTTGCCTTGGGGTTTTATGCGACCATATGTTCAAGGGACATTGTGCCGGTTTTAACCATTTTCTGTGCTATGTTTCTGTAGGTAAAGCCAACAAACTTGCCCTGTTGTGTAGTGACCACAAACAGCCAGATCAAAGCAACGGTCTCAGTTATTGATTAATTTTGGCACTATTGTTGACGAATTTACAGACCTATAGTGAAGAACATGAGGGGTTTACATTTACGCACCTATACTGAAGAACAAGAGGAGTTTACATTAATACACACCTGTAGAACCTGATAATGTAATAATTTCCTGATAACGTAATAACCCTGATAATGTAATAAAAAAATCCCTCATAAGTCCCTAAAAGATGTAATAAAACCTGATAATGTAATAATATCCCAATAATGTAATAAAGTGCATTTCCCAATAATGTAACAATCGCCATACCAATAATGTAATAAAATGTTACATTAATGGGAAGTTATTACATTATCAGGTTAGCCTCAATTTTGCAGAACCTGATAATGTAATAAATTCCTGATATTGTAAAAACTTTGGTCAGTGCTGAAATGTTGGGACACCAGTTATTCAGACCAAGTAGTGATGCTGTGTAGACAACCACCCACTATTGTTTTGCTCATATTTTGATCCCAATGGTAAAGGCCTTTAGCCTCGCAAGCCAAACCTGTACAGCAAGAAGCTGTACAAGGGTCTGGCACAACACGATTTTCAGTGTGGGCGGGATTAACGGTTGTCTGTTAAGTTGCCTCTGCACGCAATGCCACACAATAGGAATGGCGCTACAACCAATCCGAGCGACTGACGAATGACAAAAGACGATTTGATTGGCCTGGTACAGTGTAATTTTTAAGGGACATTGCCACACAAAATCAAAAGAGAATTTGATATAAATCAAATAGCGAAATGTCAGCTATTGATGATCAATGAGGACTTAGAAACTCAATGTTCTATGTGCCCATTAGCTGCCGGTCTATAACATACCAAAATGTTCTCATTATTTCTCTATTAGTTGATTACCACTGAATATCCCTTTCACCATTGTAAAAATTGTGCATTCGCAATCATATAAAATATATACTGTATCTGCTAATAGTGAAGAAGCAGGTCTCTGGACAGCTTCACTGTTTGGACCTCTGAAACTGGAGACCTGATGCTACAGCACCAACCAAAGTTATTACAATATCAGGTAATTATTACATTATCAGGTTTTGCAAAATTGAGGCTAACCTGCACTTTATTACATTATCGGGGTATTATTACATTATCAGGTTTTATTACATCTTTTAGGGACTTATGAGGGATTTTTTATTACATTATCAGGGTTATTACGTTATCAGGAAATTATTACATTATCAGGTTCTACACACACCTATACTGAAGAACATGAGGGGTTTACATTTAAACACCTATAGTGAAGAACATGAGGAGTTTGTATTTGTTTTGGACTGACTGTCGTGCCTGCAGTTGTCAACAGTCACATATCCAAGTAAGACAGCAGGGAGACTGTTTGGAGCCGTGTTTTTACTGTTTGCAAACAAAGACTTGTGCACACACACACACACCGATTTTGGCACTATTGTTCACGAAACCCTGCAGTAAAAGCTGTTCTTATATTTCTGGGTGGTTTCCTATGGAGAGGTCTCACCTATAGCGAATAACATGAGGAGTTTGCATTTACAGACCTATAGCGAATAACATGAGGGGTTTACATGTACCGACCTCTACTGAACAACATAAGGGGTTTACATTTAAACACTTATACTGAACAACATGAGGGGTTTACATTTAAACACTTATACTGAAGAACATGAGGGGTTTACATTTAAACACCTATAGTGAATAACATGAGGGGTTTACATGTACCGACCTATACTGAACAACATGAGGGGTTTACATTTAAACACCTATACTGAACAACATGAGGGGTTTACATTTAAACACTTATACTGAACAACATAAGGGGTTTACATTTAAACACTTATACTGAACAACATAAGGGGTTTACATTTAAACACTTATACTGAACAACATGAGGGGTTTACATTTAAACACCTATACTGAAGAACATGAGGGGTTTACATTTAAACACCTATTCTGAAGAACATGAGGGGTTTGTATTCGTTTTGGACTGACTGTCTTGCCTGCAGTTGTCAACAGTCACATATCCAAGTAAGACAGCAGGGAGACTGGTTTGAGCCATGTTTTTAATGTTTGCAAACAAAGACAAGAACACACACTGTCTCTTCTACGCCCACTTCTACACACACACACAAAGATTTTGGCTAGTGTCAAAACATTTGGCAAAATGTTTTGGGGAAGAGTTTGGAAGTCTTTCAAGGACATAATTCACTGCCCTCTTTGGAGTTGTCCCTGAGCCTGAATGCAATGCACTCGTGTCCAAGTCCTACAGTGTAAACACACTGAATGTGTGACTTCCCACTGTAACCCAGCCTTCTAAATACAATACAAATGCACCGCCTCCCCCGGGGTCCCCCAGGCTCTTCTCTTAAACGCCATTTACGTGAGAACCAGACATCTTTATAGTGGTGTCACATCACTCTGCTAAGATGCAGCCAAACAGCTATTCTTAAATACATGCATATGCTCCTGGTAGACACAGTAAGGGTGAGAGAGAGGGGGGGATAGAGAGAGAGAGGGATACAGAGAGAGGGATACAGAGAGAGAGATACATGTAACAATAATGTGATGGTCTGATGTCTATCACAGCACTGGGTCTTTTCCAAAGGCCCCTTGCCATGTGTCCAAACAGAATTCGTGTTTACAGCTTGAATCATTCCACCTGATGGATGGACATTGCTCTCTCCCTCACACACACACACACACACACACAAACACACACACACACACACACACACACACACACACACACACACACACACACACACACACACACACACACACGGTGCATCCATCAAATGTCAACCTGGACACAGCGGTGGAGATGAGATGAGTCCAACAGATTGGCCTCTCCACTCCTCTCTCTCCGGAGCCCTGCGACGGTTCCGTCAGGAACACGCAGAACTTGCTCCAACTAACAGCACCATGGGGAACCGACACAGGGTGAGACATGTTTTGAAAATACAGGAAATGAACTTGGAGTCATGGAAGAGGGAAAGACATAAAGGAGAAGAAGAAGAAGAAGAAGAAGAAGAAGAAGAAGAAGAAGAAGAAGAAGAAAAATCTACAGCCTGAGCAACAGGCGCAGCTGGATGACTTGCTGAGGTCCATCTGTGTGTGAGAGATGTGTTAAGTGAGGGGCTGCTCTAGAGAGCAGCACTGGAAAACATCAGCGACACAGGGACTCGTCCACTCCTGCAGTCTGTCTCAGAAGATGGACTACGTTTGCATAGGAAACACCATTTTGGAAACACCGAGTCTGTTTGGGAAGCAGCATTTTTAAATTGAGCCGCCAGATCAGAAGGAGAGCTGAGAGTTTGAGTCGTTCAAAAAATTGGCAAAAAAAGTCAGACACTCAGGAATGCCTATGACCCCATGGCAGACACCACTTCAGCAGGGAAGTTTTTAACATTTTAATAAAAGAATGCGTTCATAAACAATGTAAGATTCTAAAATTCCACATTATATTGGATGGATCTTTATAACGTTCATTCTACAACATTCTAAACAGACCTGAACAGAATGGTAGCCTACTTGCTGACGGGTGAATAGAACTCAGGTACCACCAGTGAGACTGGATCGATTCTGGTCAAATTTAGGCCTCATCCCCTCTTGAATTAACTGCTATGTTAACATCACTGGAAATATCATGGAAAAGTAACACACACCACAGGTCAGTACATTTCTCTTTAATCAAGATGATGTTTTAGCCCAAAGGCCTTCTTCAAGATCCTGAAATGCATATGGAGCAAGATAGTTTAATACTTTTCCTACTTTTAAGCATCTCTGAAAACCCATCAGCAACATGGAGACTTCAGTCGCTGCAGCTCTCAGAACATGGGCGGCATCTGTTGAGGAAAAGAGGTTTTTTTTATATAAGCAGCCAAAATCCGTGGGAGAGCAACACTTGACCATGTGTTTCAGTCATTCTCTTTTTCTTGCCGATTTACAGCCTGACTAACGGTCTCAGAGGGTGGCCCTCCCCATACAGCAGACAGCTTTTGAGTGGATGCTGACCTGATTTGGTGCAGAGCTGTCAGGTCAGGACCAGGTCTATGACAAAGTCCAGTTAGCCATGCTCAACACAGCCCAATAGATTGCACCTGAGACTGGAACAAGACTAGCCCTTATGTGGCCTGGGTCTGCCAGATCTACAACAGATCAAGACTAAATCTGTCCCAAACTCCTATAGCCTTGTTGCTGGCCAATCACACGACCAGTTCCTAGTGTTCTGATTGGATGATTGCTATAACCTCCCCACTGATGATTGAAGTTCACCAGATTCATATCTGTTGCCCAGTATCAATGGGGAAGTGCCAAGACAAGGTCACTCAGCAACACGATTACTCTAGAAGTTGCCCTCACCTTACCGAATCTAGCCCTACATTGACTTGGGTCTGCCGGATCAGGGCCAGATCAGGGCCGGGTCAGGACCGGGTCAGGGCCGGGTCAGGGCCAGATCAGGGCTGGCTCCATGATCAATGTTTAGGTGACACCTTAACCTGTGCTTAGTAGGGTTGGGTCCATTCACCTGCTGTTTCAGGTGCTCTTAATACACATTATTAAGATGACACCTAACGCCGGGATAAGATTACACAATATTTTAGTTTTTCAGGATGGTCATGATTATGACCATGTCAGATTCATAGTACCATAAATTCTGACAACAGAATTTTTTTGGCACTGAACAATCATCACTAATGTCCTTGCGTGAGTTCCAAGGTTGTCGGGGAGGAGGGTCAAGATGTTGCCATGTTGTCATGATTACAGGGGTGCCATGTGTGATGCTGGTGGTCTTGTGTTCTGAAAAGAAAAGAAAAGAACGATTGTGCAACCTTTCCTGGGTCTCATGAAGAGGACAGTATGGGCTGTCTACCCTTCAAAGACACCTTGAGGTAATGAATGTGTTAAATCAGCCGCAACGCCATCATCCCTCTTTCTGTCTGCAATGTTTATATATGCACGTGGGAGAGCACTCTGTCATTCTATTGGTCAGCAGAAAGGTCATAGGAGTTCTCAAATTAGGCAAATAAAAATTCCACTTGATCCACTTCTGAGCTCCCATTGCTCTGCTTACTATCAACACTAACGGATCTACTTAACTTACTGTTGCTTGCCTGTTTGACCTCAGACATTGCTTTGAGTCATACAATCTGCCAAATGACAAAAATGTGAAGCGTCTTGGGTCTTTTAATAAACATTTATGTACTTGAGTTACAAGTGCCGTTAAGCCCTCTCAGTCAAAATGTCTTTCAGAACAAGGTTTAGGATTCCATAAAATCCAAATTCATATGCTTTGGAGAAACGAATGCTTTGGAGAAATAGGTGTACATATAGTCACTGTAAACAATTAATTGTTGTTTAATTTTATTGGGATTTATTTATGGATGTCAGGGCGTGTACATATACTTTTTTACTTTATAACTCACTGTCAAAGGGTAGTTGTTTACTCCCAGCTCTGCAATCAGAGGAAAGGGAATAAACTGTGAAAGAGGAAATATGGAGAAGAAACTGGAGCCAAAAACATAATTATCACATGATCCCTGTAACCTGATTTCAAAGTCACCTGGTCTTGGTCACACAGTGTGTGTAGATAAAGTGAATCCCCAAATCCCATGACCATGGTAGTAAAGCGCCTAGAGGCAATTGTATTGTTATGGCGCTATATAAATAAAATTGCATTGAATTGAATTAAAGAATTCTGGATTGTGCCACCCAAAAGAGCAGCCCCTCTCATAGATCCTGACAGACTAAAGCTACATGATGCTCTGAAAAACTGAGCATCTCTGGAGTGACTTACCATTTTGAATTACCAATGTGTATAAACTGCTATTGATATAATATATAATAATATATTAATACAATAATTAATAATCTTGCCTTGCCTTATTATTTCCACCAGAGGTACACTGCACAGATCCATTAGAAGACAGCAGTTCAGGAGTGGAGTATGGATGTGAACCAACTGAGAATCAAACACATGACTCCTCTGGCAGAGACTGGTCTGTGCTACCAGTTGCTACCCATTGATCCTCATTAGCATAGAGTTTCCTCTTTGATTTGAATGCTTGATGCATATAGTGTCCAGCATAAGATCCCAGCATCTCTCTCAGCAAGGCTCCCCGCCATCGGGTGAACGAGGTTGGATGAGGCAGGCTGGATGGAAGCCGTCTGGCAGTGATCTTAGCCCCATCCATAACCCTCCCTGTCCATTCGGCTCTTGTCTCCTGGGGAACACTGGTCTCCAGGGTCCCCTGTGATGAGCTCCAACTGTGAGGAGCACATTTGACAAGAAATACTTTCAGGCTGACCCCTGGAACACCAACCCGGAAAATATCAACAGCCATACTGTATCAATACGTTTTTCGACAACACACCCCCCCCCCCCCCACACACACACACACAGTCACACACATACACAGAAGCACACACACACACACCCCACCCGAAAGCCTTCCATGTCTGCAGGAAAATATTTTGTGGTAATCCGTCAGTAGCTAACAGCTTCAATCACTGGCCTGCACTCCATCTTCCTGCCTGCTCTTTCTTCTTCTGCTGTGGAGGGTGATTTGTGGAACAGGTCATCGGAAGAGAACACGCCAGGCTCACGTCCTGATTGATGCTGGCTGTGTTCTGAGGATGGACTGCAGGTGGATGGTTCTCCAGAGTGTGTCTCTAGAGTGAGTAATGCCTGTAGGTATGAAGGTCAACAGGCAGAACGTGTGCGTGGAGAGAAGTAATGAGTGGGTCTATCAGTGAGGAGATATCTCATGAAGTGAACCTCCACTGCACCAGTTACGCGCTCGCAGGGCCGATGCCAGCAGAGTAGCTGCCTGTCGAGGCAATCTGGCCCTGGGCTAGTGGCTATCAATCGTGTCTGTTCCATAGCTACCTAGTTTTAGAGTTTAGTACTGTAATGTTTCAGAGCTAACTAGTTTTAGAGTTCAGTACTGTAATGTTCCAGAACTATCTAGTTTTAGAGTCCAGTACTGTAATGTTCCAGAGCTACCTAGTTTTAGAGTTCAGTACTGTAAGGTTCCAGAGCTACCTAGTTTTAGAGTTCAGTACTGAAATGTTCCAGAACTATCTAGTTTTAGAGTTCAGTACTGTAATGTTCCAGAGCTAAATAGTTTTAGAGTTCAGTACTGTAATGTTCCAGAGCTACCTAGTTTTAGAGTTCAGTACTGTAAGGTTCCAGAGCTAAATAGTTTTAGAGTTCAGTACTGTAAGGTTCCAGAGCTACCTAGTTTTAGAGTTCAGTACTGTAAGGTTTCAGAGCTAAATAGTTTTAGAGT
The DNA here is from genome assembly GCF_963457725.1 of Sprattus sprattus. Lineage (NCBI taxonomy): Eukaryota > Metazoa > Chordata > Actinopteri > Clupeiformes > Clupeidae > Sprattus > Sprattus sprattus. Next base: position 6,161,755 of record NC_137918.1, read on the forward strand.
TCAGTACTGTAATGTTCCAGAGCTATCTAGTTTTAGAGTTCAGTACTGTAATGTTCTAGAGCTATATAGTTTTAGAGTTCAGTACTGTAATGTTCCAGACCTACCTAGGTTTAGAGTTCAGTACTGTAATGTTCCAGACCTACCTAGGTTTAGAGTTCAGTACTGTAATGTTCCATAACTATATAGTTTTAGAGTTCAGCACTGGAATGTGGACGGCCCTTAAATGGGTCCAGAAACTCATGTGACGCAGCCGTTAGTGAGGGTCAAAGGTCATCATATTTCTCCCAAACATGGATAACTGCTGAAAGTAAAACAAAATTAAAAACATTCAAAGTATTCCATACAGGTATGCAAAGTATGCCATACAGTACGCAAACAGAGCACCTGAACAGTCACATGCTGAAAGAAAAGTAATGGCTTGTTATCAACAGATGCATGTGTTGGTTTAATGGTGATGAACAAACAAAGCAAATAAATAAATATGAAGACTTTGACAGCCTTAACTGTCCAACATGGTTCCAAACTATGTCCTGATGTGGGAAAGAGGAGTTTGGCCGATAATGCGTCGCCCTCAGGGGTGTAATTCATGCTAATGAAAATAGCCAAGTGAACGCATTATTGGACAAATGTTATGGCTCCTCCAAATCCCTGAAGGACCTATAAAGACAACCACACCAAGATCCTCATAGCTGTGTCTATTTCAAAAAAGATTATTTCATCCATGACTTGGCTCTTGGCTTCTTTCAACTTTATATGTAGCCCCTAAACATGTGACCTCATACAGCCATGTGTAATTGGAAATTGAAAAAGATACCCTAGTCTCCATTGGCTATTTATAGATTATTCTAATGGTCAGATGGAAGGAAATCATGAATTACAACCTCAATTAGTGATGAGCCTTTGGTTTGATCACCTGCAGAATGCTCTAACTATTTCTAACCCTTCAGCAGGTACTGTCACACCACCAGTGTGTTTAAAATGTTTCAGAATAAACGTTCTAAAGAATATCTGGGTCCATCAAATGTAATGTGAAACTCTAGAATCTTACATTACTGATAAACGCATTCTTTTTCTAGAATATTCCAAATTCACATGCTAAGGGGTTAGATGATAAACAGGTAGGTAAAGCAAGATGGAAGAGTTATACAAGTGCAGTCCTAAGATGGGTCATGCAATGTGTCTTTGAGTGAGAAGAAAAGAGACAAAGAAAAAGAAGGAAAGAAAGAAATACTGAAAGGAGAGAGAGGGAGAATCTATCCCAATGTAGCAAAAAGAAATCTACTTTGAAACATAAGAGTTGGGCTTCTGAAGACTGAGGTCTGTGAGAATGAGGAGGAGATAACGAGGACTGTCTCACTAATATCATGAAGTGTCTGGGAGGACAGAGATCCCCTGAAATGACATCAAAGCTCGAGGCCAAGGCGCTCAAACACATCTCAAAAATCAGATGTTTTCCGTTGAAATCCACCGCCCAGAAGGGACCTGTAAAGCACATAGAATTACATCAGAGAGAACGACAGACAGGGTTAGAGTAGGAGAAAAGTAGACAGAGAGAAAGAGAAAGAGAGAGGAAGAGAGAGTGAGAGAGAGAGAGAGGAAGAGAGATTGAGTGCAGAGGGGGGGTTGAAGAGAGGGAGGAAAAATTCTTGAAGTATGAGAAAATTTTACAGCTCTCCTCCCCTCTCTTTCTCTCTCCCTCTCTCTCTCCCTCTCTGTGTTTCTCCCGCTCTCTCCCTCTCTCTCTCACTCTCTCTCTATCTCCCTCTCTCGTTTCTCCCTCTCTCTCTCTATCTCTCCCTCTCTTTCTCCGTCTACCTCTCCCTCTCCCCCTCTCTCGGTTAGTAAATCACAACTTTCCAAAAGCAGGGAGAGGAGAGGAGAGGGCACACTGGTCTGACTGACAGACACTGGGCGGTTAGGAGTCAGACTGATTCCAGGTAGGCACCATCATTCCCTGCATATCAACACACACATACACACACACACACACACACACACACACACACACACACACACTCTTTCATAAACACAAAGGAATAAACATTGTCTGTGGAGCGGCAGAAGGCTTGTGAAGGTCTGTACATCCTCTTTAGTGCAGCTTCAGGGATGCTCCTGAGGCTGTGCCTGTGCCTGTGACTGTGGCTCTGGTGCACAGTGTTGTCTCTGCAAGGTAGTTTAGTGCTTGGTGTAGTGTCCTTCTGGTATTGAACAAGATTTTGAGGATAGTAGTTTATTTGTTATTTTATTTAATGTGTGTATGTCGCCATGCAGTCTTATGTTGCACTGGCAGATGCTGGCAGT
>NC_137918.1:6171555-6236555 GCF_963457725.1 Sprattus sprattus
CTCTTGCCCTTTTATGTGTCTCTCTGTCTCATTATTTCCTCTTCTGCCCCTTTCTCTCCTGCTTCATTTTCACTCACACTCAGCGATTCCCTGTCTCTCCTTTGGTGACTTTCTGCCCACTCTATCTCTCTCTTACCCCTCTCTCTCTCCCTGTGTCATTCACCATCTCGCTCCTTCCCTTCTCTCTCTCGCTCCCTCTCGTCCCCTGTCTCTCAAGCCAACCCTGCTTCTCACACTCCTTTCTATCTCTGTCTTTCTTTCTTTCTCAATCACTATCCCTCTCCTCTACCCCTTTATCTATCTCTCACCACCCCTCCTTCTCTCAATCCATGTTTCTTGTTCTCCCTCCTCTCTTCTTTTCTTCCAGAACATTCTCCCGCACTCTAAACCACCAAGCCCACTCGTCACCCTCTCTCGTTCTCTCCCTTCATCCTCTCTAGCCAACCCCACTCTTTCACACCCCCTCTATCTTCCCCTCTCTGTCATTGTCCCTCTCTTTTTCCCCTCATATATCTCTCCCTCCCCCTCCTTCTCTCTATGTTTCTTGTTCCCCCTCTTGTCCAGAACATTCTCCCGTGTGCTAAACCCCAAGCCGGCTCATTATCTGAGCTCACACTATGATCACATTAGCACTTGGCTGCAGGCACACTGACCTCAGCATGTTGCACTCACTCCCCAGGCCTCCGCCCTCCTCTACCCACCTTGTTACTCCCATTATTGTTATTATTATTATGGGATGGGGGCTATTGTCTGGATCAACTACACCAGGGCTAAGGGCACCTGGATAAAGATCACAGGGGTCTTCAAATCAAATGCTGCAGTGATTATTCAGTGCTGCATGTTATTGCTTCAGCAGCGTAGTTGGATAGGGTCTCCATAAAATTAATGTCAACCATGCCAGTACTGGGATTAACAATATGTTTACAATCAATATGTTACATAAATGTTTGACTGCAATAAAATAAATCTGAAGAGTACAACGGTGGCTAGTCAGATGTATCTCACACATGATAAGGAGCACCCTAAAGCACTGGAAAAATTGACTTTTCCTAAATATTTGGATGTTTTCCTGTATCTCTTTTGGGTGTGTGTATGAGGCCAGCTAAGAGTCCATTTAGAAGTCCTGTGGGAACGGACTGAGTCATGCTGTCCAGTTAAGAGGCTCAGAGCAGCTAACTCTGGAACTGAGCACAGTTCGGCTTTGGCCTTTTCTTCTCCTGAATCTACAAAAGAAGTATTTTATGACCCTGTCTCATGCCCCTGTATGTACCGCTTTGTTTGTTTGTTTTCTGTTGCCATGCTGTTCATCATCATCATCATCATCATCATCATTGCTCTTCATCTTTTCGTTCTCCTCAGGACCGGGCTGCACGGTCAGGCCTGCGACATGCCCAGACGACTGTAACGATCAGGGTCGATGTGTCGACGGGAAGTGTGTGTGCTTCCCCGGTTACAGCGGAGAGGCCTGCAGCGAGTCCTCGTGCCCGGACGACTGCGGCGATAAGGGGAAGTGTGTGAACGGGCAGTGTGTGTGTGACCCTGGTTTCACGGGACCCGACTGCTCTACGAGGACATGTCCCGATAACTGCAAAAACCGCGGGAAGTGTGTAAACGGACAGTGTGTGTGTGACCCTGGTTTCACGGGACCCGACTGCTCTACAAGGACATGTCCCGATAACTGTAAAAACCGAGGACAGTGTGTCAACGGGAAGTGCGTGTGTGACAGCGGCTTCACGGGTCCCGACTGTTCCGAAGCAACCTGCCCTGACAACTGCAGCAACAAAGGACAGTGTGTCAACGGGAAGTGTGTGTGTGACAGCGGCTTCACCGGTCCCGACTGCTCCAGCAGAGAATGTCCGAATAACTGCAAAAACCGTGGCAAGTGTGTGAATGGGCAGTGTGTCTGCAACCCTGGATTCACTGGTCCAGATTGCTCCTTGAAGGCCTGTCCCGACAACTGCAACAACCGAGGCCGGTGTGTGAACGGAAAGTGTGTGTGTGAGGTGGGCTTCGCGGGGCCGGACTGCGGGACCAAGTCCTGCCCAAACAACTGCAGCAACAAGGGCCGGTGTGTGAGAGGGAAGTGTGTGTGCCGGCGCGGGTTCACAGGGCCCGACTGCAGTGGGTGTGAGCCGGGTCTGAGTGGACCTGACTGCTCGGCAGGTGAGTCGTCTCAATGGCAATCTAAATAAATAAACAAAAGAATAATTATACTTAAAAGCTCCTTTGAAGACACTGAAGGTCACTTCATATAAATATACAAAACTACAAAAACAATTACAAAAACTGAAATAACACGAAATCACAATATCTAAGTATGCTATTTAAATAGCATATTTCAATTCAACATACTTATACTGGACAGTTATGTAGTGATGTCACATAAGAGTTTTCTCATGGTGACTATTCTGGGTAGAGCACAAAAATGCACTTTAAAAAAAGGGCAGCCCTAAAGAGGAGCTAAACTGTGCCCATTAAAATGTGTGTGTGTGTGTGTGTGTGTGTGTGTGTGTGTGTGTGTGTGTGTGTGTGTGTGTGTGTGTGTGTGTGTGTGTGTGTGTGTGTGTGTGTGTGTATATGTGTATAGGTGTGTGTGTGTGCTGGATGTTCACCAACAGAGTGGACCAGGAACTAAGCCAAAGTGACCAGTCACTGACACAAAGTTGACTTTATAATCTTAAAGAGCACACAACATTTCTCACAAGTGACTAGAGTTTACCTACGTACCTACAATGAACATAGAGCTTTTCAAATAATGTTGAATAATCAAGATGCCCTTTTAAAGTACTCTTGCACTCCATGGTTTCCCACCATGAGAAAGATTATTAGATCTATTAAAGAAATTGGTAGGTTTATTAACTGGTGAACAAGAATAACAAAAACACTTTCTAATACATTACTAAGACAGTTCCTCAGTCCCCGTGTAAGATTTAAACCGTCCTTGTGTCCTCCTTGTCCTGTCTCCAGCCCTCACTGGTGTGACCACGCTCACTGCTAAGGACATCACAGAGTCGTCAGTGACCCTCACCTGGACGCCACCTGCAGTGCAGTACGACACCTACCATATCACCTTCACCAGTCAGGTATGACACCTACCACATCACCTTCACCAGTCAGGTACGACACCTACCATATCACCTTCACCAGTCAGGTACAACACCTACCACATCACCTTTACCAGTGCAGTACGACACCTACCATATCACCTTCACCAGTCAGGTACGACACCTACCATATCACCTTCACCAGTCAGGTATGACACCTACCACATCACCTTTACCAGTGCAGTACGACACCTACCACATCACCTTTACCAGTTCCCTCACACAGCTAACACACACACATCACACTCTACCAACAGACATAACACTCTACCAACAGACACTACACACCACTAATACACTCAACACTCAACCAACAGAAATGTCACACACTGCTTACTGCTAACAGACTCTACACACCACTTATACACACAACACACTGGAAACAGAAATATCACACACTGCCAACAGACACTACACACCCCTAATACACACAACACTCTGCCAACAGACACTACACACTTCTAATACACACAACACTCTGCACAACAGACACTACACACCCCTAATACACACAACACTCTGCCAACAGACACTCCACACTTCTAATACACACAACACTCTGCACAACAGACATTACACACTTCTAATACACACAACACTCTGCACAACAGACACTACACACCCCTAATACACACAACACTCTGCCAACAGACACTACACACTTCTAATACACACAACACTCTGCACAACAGACACTACACACCCCTAATACACAAAACACTCTGCCAACAGACACTACACACCACTGGGTAATTCACATTGACCCCTGACCCCTCACATAGCTAGTGGACACCGCACACTACCACAAGACAACACACACTGTTAACAGTACCCTAAACACATCTGACATAGCCAATATTTATGCTCTATGCAAATCCTTTATGCCGCTAACAAACAGCACAGGCTGCAAAAAACACTTAAAACAGTCACAAGCGACATACACTGTTAACAGTACCCTCACATGCTAGCAGACCCCACACACAGCCGGCAGAGCCCTAGCAGTACCTAAACACATCTGACATAGCCAACATGCCTTTTATGCTGCTAACAAACAGCACAGGCTGCTAACAAACACTTACGTAAAACAGTCACAAGACACCACATACTGTTAACAGAACCCTTAAACTGTCAACAGGCACTAAACATTGTGAATAGATGTAATAAACCCCCAGCCTACCCTCTTACATTGCTAATATACAAACACTCACCTCCTCACAATGCAGTACCACCAGAACCCTGGCACTAACAGAACCATAATACTGATTACATTCACATTTACATTTAGTCATTAACAGACAATTTTGTCCAAAACGACGTACAAGGGAGAGTACAAGCTAAGAGAACCCTATCCCCGCTAACTAGTAGCACATACCTAGCTTCCAATCATCTTCGTTATAGAATCTTCTGGTGATTCATTTGTTCAGAATTTTCAGTTTTAGTGCTGGATGGGTCCTATTTTAGTCTTAAAATGGTTCAGTCTAAAAGGTCAGTGACATGGCGTGTTTTTTGGCTCACATAGTAGAAACTTTGTTGAAAGCATCCAGCAACAGATGTGTTTATGGACGGGATGGACCCGCACCAAAACAACTGTGAGACCTCACTGATGGCTAAGTTCCCGGCAATAAAAAAAACGTCAGTCCGCATTGAGACATTCCCATGGTAAACCTTTTCATGAAAGTCTTCATAGGCATTTCCCCATTGGGATTTTGGGCTTTGGGCATTCGTCATTGGCACTGGCATGTCATAAACAAAATCCAGAAATGGAAAGATATCAGAGAGAACAGGCCATTCTTAAGAGTCTGGTGTTGAGTTTAGTTGTTGGACATCTCACAATAGAACCTTGAACACCTCCCTCCATATTGTTCTCAGCACTCTCGATGCAGTACGGTGCCCTTAATGGAGAGTGAGTGTTAATCCTTCCATGTGTCAAAAATGTGAAATCACTGTTTTCGGCAGAGGAAGGGACTGATTTGTGGCCATAAAGCCCCAGTAAAAGTCTCTCTCAGACTGGAACACGAATCAGAGAGGGCCTGCCAGGCTCTGACTGCCAGTCTGTGGATCTCTGAAAGTACCGAAAGTGTCCCAAAAACAACTAATTTTACTCAGAAAGAGAACTTGTGGAGTCCCTACGGGGATATATGGGAGGAAAAAATCTTTAAAATGTCTGGTGAGCACCAGAAACGGCCCCGTGGGCATGAGAAAGTTTACCGTGCTCACAAAAAAAGTATTACGCATACACATGATATTTGGCACACACGTAAGACCACCCAAAATGGGAGTGCTCAAGCAATTCTTTCTGGTGAACACGTTCAACGTTCTCATGCCTACTGGTACGCACCAGAATCTTCATGGTTTAAGGGGCTCCGTAGGGTCTGGCCCAGATCTGGGCCTGTTCTGGGCCTGATTAGTTCCACAGCAAGCGGCCATCTTGGCCCGTCGACCATAGTGGCTTCTTGCCTGATTGGTTCTCACAACATCAACGCTGTTTTCTCTCAAGTTCACTGTTAAATTTCCCTCAGCCTGAACGCACGCGTGAGCCATGAAAGAAAGAAAGGGCCTCACTGTGCTGTGCTGAGCTGCCAACGGAGGGCACTAGAAGGTTTATGGATCCTATAAATTCACAGATATGAAGCGTGCTGGCCAAGGAAAATGGTTGAGGAATTTCGACCCGTGGCTGTTTAATGACAGATTGTATTAATACACTGACACTTCAGTAAATGTGCCGATCCTTTGAAGAAGAGGAGTGGAACAAGTGTCTCTTAAGTGAGTGTCTCACTTTAGAGAAAACGGTAAAATTATTCTGAATAAAATCTGACTGAAAAAAAATATATGAGTGAGATCAGGAGTTTACATGGCATTAAGGTCTACTCTTCTATCTATTGTTTTAGGTCCACTAGAGCCGTACATGTTATCAGACATTCATTCAGTTGAATTAAAATCAATTCAGCTTAATTCAATCCAATTCAGTTCAGTTCAAAAATTGATTCAGTCATTAATTACAGTATACAAAGGAATGGGTGCAATTCCATATGCTGCCAAATATACAAATGAAATACTCAATGCTTAAAAAAAACTCAAAACATCATTTAGCTCTAAAATCAGCCTTATGACCTTACACCAGCCTGGTCTACCATACAGAGTTTGTAAACACTTTGATTCTTTAATTCAACACTGTGATGTAATGCGACAGCAAAAACCACACACTTTGTGCAACAACTTTTCAGATGTAGGGAGATCCTTTGATATCCCTTCTTCCTGTCAAGCAGTCTTTCCTTTAAAGAAACATGTGCTCGCAATCTGCTCCCGCTCAGTGATGTCAGATGTTCTCAGGACTTCTCCACAGTTTGGTTTGATCAGAGCCGGGGGGAAAGGGCTACGGTGAGTTGGTGTAATCTCTGCTTCTCCTCTAGAACATGCTGAAGCTGTTATCTCTCTTGCTGTAGGCACTACGGGGTCTCAAGTGCTCCCTGTTCGTCTAAATCCCAGAGATTTAGCCGACTTCCTACAAGGGATGCTGTTACAATGCCGTCCTCGTCTGAAGTAGTCATAGAGAGGGAAAGACCATCACCATCTGTGACACCCACTGACAAAAGCTTCCTTGTATCACAGGAACATTTAACTGGCACAAAGTGGGTTGCTAAACTAGCTGGCACAAAATACAGCTGTTCATTCCCTCTATGTGAGGGCATGGGAGATGCAGAGAAACACATTATCGCTATCTGGCTGTCGGTAAAAATCATCCATCTTGTAGGAAAGAAGGAACTACGACCTTGAGCAGGCTCTGAAAGATCCAACCTTTAAATGCTACTATTACACAGTGGATAGAAATCCCCTGTTGCAACACATGATGTCCTACCTAAGTGTATTTTCAGTATACCACTGCTCTACAGTCCACTGCAAATTTCAATTGTGTTGGTAAACTGTAAATCTACTTCATGCCCAAGGTACACATCTTCGCCTCAGTTGATAGTCCAACCAGAAGCCTCCCTCTGTTAGATGTTAGCATCAGTGAGGGTAATAGGTGAACATAGGCAGATGGGTCCCCCTTTGAGGCTGGGTTCTGCTAAAGGGTTACTCTGTTAAAGGGAGGTTGCTATGTGCTCAATGTAGGTGGTTTAGTCTGTAAAGTACCGTGGGACACTGTTGAGAGCACTACATCAACACACAAAACTGAATCAAGTCAAAGTCAATTGGATTAGCACTGACTTATTAGCCCCCTGCCAATCAGCTGCCTAGTGTCTTTCTCTGAAACGTGACTTGTGCATTCCCAGAAACTCAATTAATCATTTGGAAACAGTTGGCTGGGTTTGTGTGTGTGTGTGATTGTGTGTGTGTGTGTGTGTGTGTGTGTGTGTGTGTCGGCCGGTTCCCCGTCACCAGGGTTTTGTATGTGGGTGGTTCCACTGCTCTCTGCTCCACGGCACTCTGTGCCAGGGACTCCAGGAAAGGCTAGCCTGACCCTGACTGTGGCTCCGACCTTGGCTTGACCCCAGGCCATGATCCTCCTGAGGGCCCTGTGTGTCAGATGAATGTTTCCCAGAGGGAGAAGGAATGTGGCTAAATTAAAATATCACAGTCACACATCCAGGGAGGAAGAGAGAGAGAGAAAGAGAAAGAGGGAGAGAGAGGGAGAGAGAGGGAGTGACTGACTGACTGACTGAGAGGGAGTGCGAGTGGAATAAAGAGAGATTCTGTGAGTGGGTGTGTAAAATGATGGACAGCATGAAACCCTTGAGACCCAGGGAAGGAAGGAAGTATGCGTGTGTGAGAGAAAACAAGACACAAAGAAGTGAGAAAAGAATGTGACAGCCTTAGTGCAAGAAGGGCAGGGTGTAAAAAAAAGGAGAGGAGAGAAAGACGGAAGATGTAGCGAGTGAGAGAGGGAGAGAGAGGGGGAAGAGAGAGAGAAGAAAGATGGAGAGAGTGAGAGAGAGAGATGGTATTCGGGGAGAGGAGGAGATGCAGATGTGCGTTGCCTGTTGCCATGGAGGACGTAAACACTATCAAAAACAAGCTCCTGGCCAGACTAATGACATCACTGACCAGCTGCTGTGACACACAGTGAAGGATAGAGAGAGAGAGAGGGAGAGAGAGAAGAGAAAGAAGAGAAAAAGCAATAGGAGAAAGAGAGAAAAAGACAAAGAGAGAGACAGAGAGAGAAAGAGAGATAGAGAGGAGAAAGAGAGTGAGGGAGAAAAAAGAGAGAGCCGAGAAAGAGAGAGAAAGAAAGAGAGAGAGGGCAGCAGACATTAATTTGTCTTCCTCACAAATGCAACAACATGAGGAAACCTGAAGGGCACGCGGAGAGCGCAGACCTCTGCCAAGGCCAAATGCCCTCTCTCACAATTCAACAAAATAATGTGGAAAACAAATGTCCTGCCACCCCTTCATCCTCTCTAGAATGTGCCTGGTAGTTTTTGTGTAATCCTGCGGACAAACAAACAAACCAGCAAACAAAAACATAGCCTTTTGGCAGAGGGAACAATAATGGTACCAGTTTCATGGACATTGCTTTTAATACAAAATGGCCTTCAACACAAAAGCTGTTTCAAGGCCAGAGATTACTTTTATCATATGATTTTTTTAAAATATTGCCATTTCCCTGAATAAGCAAGCAAGCAAGCACGTAAATAAGTAACTTGGATCACGAACGCCCACAAAAGAAACAGCTGGAAACCTAATTTGAACTCAGTGAAGTGAGACTGTATTTACGGTGGTGCTAAAATGTTTGCATAATGAGATTTCCAATGCACAAATTCAACAATAACAAGCTAAATGTAATGCTGTTTGACACTCTCTATTAAAAATGCTTGGCTTCCTGAAGAAATGCAGTCATGTGTTAGAATCTAATGGTTTCGAGGTGGAGCATTTTTTTTCTGGAAATTTCTTTTGCAATACTCAAGTGTAAGGGATAATGGCCCACTGCAAAGCAGAAGGCCATTTGGAGAGAGCAGACCTCCACTAAAGCCAGTACGCCCCATCTCACAACGTTAACAACAACAAAAAAATATGCACTCATTGATTCAGATCTGGTCCAAAATGTAAAGCATTCTTCCATGGCCCATGCTTCACCCCTCCACCAAGTTTCATGAAAATCAGCCTGGTAGTTTTTCGTAATCCTGCTGACGACAGAGAGACAAAACAAATGGCAACGAAAACACATCCTCCTTGGTAGATGTAATACATATTTCCTTTCCCTGTAAGCTTTTTATTTAGTGTCCTTATAGGTACAATGTACAAAGTATGAAATTAATGAGTGGGTACAAAGTCCTTTTTATACTGAAGACTGCCGTTATAAATTGAACTTGAGTTTGAGTTGAGAGTTAGTAAAGTTGAGTAATATGGACTTACCGGTGAAGAGAAGAGTATTATTTATTATGTATATAAGTACGCAAAATAGAGACACCGCTCTGCTTGTCCTCAGTCCAGTGCGGTTTGCAACACTGACTGAACCCCCATGACAATATTGTTAATACTGGGAGTGTTTTGGATGAACAGGGCATCCATCATCCCTTAACTGCACACAGTATTTCATTTTGTGCTCTTCACCTTGTGTGGCATGGTGAGAGGCCAACTCCCAGGGCCTAGCCCATCCATTATAACTCTGTGTGTGTGTGGGTGTGTGTGTACATGGGTGTGTGTGTGTGTGTGTCTGTACGTGTGTGTGTCTGTAAATGTGTGTGTGTGTGTGTGTGTGTGTGTGTGTGTGTGTGTGTGTGTTAAGGAGGATGTTCCTCCTCATTGCACTTTTAACAAACATATTGGGCAAGTCAAAGCCCAGGTCACAGTGATGTGTGTGCGCATATGTGTGTATGCAGGCTTGAGTGTGTGTGTGTGTGTGTGTGTGTGTGTGTGTGTGTGTGTGCATGTATTTTACAGGGATGTTCCTCTCCATTACGCTCTAAATAAACATGTAGAACTGTTCAATCCCCTAGGCTAGGTAATAGTGTTCTCTGGTGTCATAGTGTGTGTGTGTGATGTACTGTGACGGTGGGTAATAAATTACATGTGGCGTTCCACATTTTTTATTTGACAGTCAACATGCAGCCACATCCTATGAGGGTGTTTATCTCAAGGCAAATGACAGAATGTGGTTAGTGACAATCCGCTGTGGTTGTGTAAGACTTAAAAGAAAATCTGTGCCGTCACATCTTCCCAGAACATGGTTTTGTTTTATTCATGTATTCATTTATGTTTACCGTCTGCTTATGTTAGTCTAGACGACCAAAGAAAAATAGCAATACTTTTGATCGGGAAATCCATGCGACAGACTAAACAACATGTTAGTAATGTTTGTGACTATTTCATCATCTGAGTGGTCTTTTGGCTTCACTTGACTGAGATGTGCCTCCCTCCTGCAGAAAGAAGGCGATCAGAAGATCACATCGTCAGTGGGCGGGCGTCTCACCACCTACACTCAGACAGGATTGGCTGCTGGCCAGGAGTACCATGTGTCAATCACAGGAGAGAAGGATGGGCAGCCTGGTGCAGAGAGTACTACAGAGTTCATTACAAGTAAGAAGCACAAATTGACTGTCGATTAACGTTAATGCGAAGAATAATACAATGAAAGGTGCCATCCATGATTACAATCCCAAACACTGTTTGTCAAATCCAGCTAATTGCTCCTCATGGTCCTCTAGCTGCCAGTTCAGAAACAATGTACTAAGTATGAAATTAATGAGTGGGTACAAAGTCCTTTTCATACTGAAGACTGCCATTATAAGTTGAACTTGAGTTTGAGTTGAGAGTTAGTAAAGTTGAGTAATACGGAGTTACCGGAGAGGAGCAGAGTATTATTTATTATGAATATAAGTACAATCCCATACACTGTTTGTCAAATCCAGTGAATTGCTCCTCATGGTCCTCTAGCTGCCAGTTCAGTTGGAAACAAACAAAGTTGCTCGGACCAAGCCATAAACTATCCCAGCCAATCAACTTCAGGGGCTTCAACAGCACAGAAGTGAGGGGTGCAATTTGACAACCTTTCTCAAAACCAAAACCAAAGCACAGAAGTGAGGGGTGCCTTTTAAACCTTGTATTAAAGAATACAAAATAGGACAATTTCAAAGGCAGAATTATAACACTGAACCTCAATGCATAACTCATGAAGATACACAAATTAAGCACTAATGGGATGTTCATGTGTGCTTCCAAATATTTAAAAGTTGCGGGCAAGGAGCTTGTCGAGTGCTCTGTTTGAGTGTGGGGGGTTACTGTGGGAAATGTTTGATAAATACAGGATAAAAAACTTTGTTTACTTTTGTCCGAAGATTGGATGGTGCCGTGTTCTTGTTATTTGTTGCAAGTACTATGAGCTCTGTTCTGTTGCTGGGGGACTTCCTATGAAGCACACAGACTGAAAATACACATACTGATGGAAAACAGTAATTTATTTCTTTAGCAGACACTTATATGCTTAGCCGCTATTAGTGAAGTGCATATATACATTTTGATCAGTGTGAGTTTGAAACGCATAGCGGTGGCAGCATTGCCAGCTCTGCCAGTTGAGTGCAGTGCAACTCGTTTCCCTTTCTGTAAGGGTTCAGGTCGTGTGTGAACTAATCTTGCACTTTTTTTGTCCTCACTGAGGAGGAAAACTAAAAGGCAGCTAAACTGTAGAAAGAATCAAACATAATCTGATGATCTGACTTGTGTCTTTGTTTTCATTATACAAACATGTACGTGTGTGTGTGTGTGTGTGTGTGTGTGTGTGTGTGTGTGTGTGTGTGTGTGTGTGTGTGTGTGTGTGTGTGTGTGTGTGTGTGTGTGTGTGTGTGTGTGTGTGTGTGTGTGTGTGCGTGCGTGCGTGTGTGTGTGTGTGTGTCTGTGTGTGTTTTTTTCTTTTCAACATAGTTATCTCAGGTCCCACCAATCTAAAATTGGTGAAGACATCCACCACGTACGCAATCATCCAATGGGATCCGCCACGGACGGAGATAGACAGGTATCACTTGAACGTCTCCCCCAGTGCGGGAGGAGACCAGGGCAGGCAGGAGATTGTGGTGCCCCCCTCCAGCGTGTCCGCCCAGATTGATCGTCTGGTGGCGGGAGAGCTCTATGACATCACTCTGGTGGCAGAGAAGGACGAGAGCCGGAGTGCGCCAGAGACGATACAGGTTGTGCCCGGTGAGTCCGGACCTCTTCAAAATCATCCTTAAGGCATCCACATGCATCCATCCACATCTAGAGCTATGGACTGTTTATGTGTGCTGTGACTGATTTTTGTAAGATGTTGTGGAGATTTGAACTCCTTGTTTTTTTTGGATTGGTTTTAGTTTAGATGTTTTTGTGTTCTATGGTATTACAGAACAGCCTTTACTTAGAGTTTGTTCTACCAAGGCACGGCAGCAGAATTGTCAAGAATTGTTACACCTTTTCTTGTAAACTTTGACAACCTGCCAGTGTTACAAATAGAAATTTTATCTCTCAGCACAGAAAAAATAATATGCAAACATTTAAATCCTTCCAGGACTGGACTGCCGTCGAGTGGAAATGTTTGCAAAACTCTTTCTGTATGTGAGACGTGATAACATTATTTATTCTGTTTGTGAGGAGAAGTGATAACATTTTTCTCTCCCTTTTCGGGGGATTTCTGTACCTGTCATCTGTACCAGCTCTCTCTCTCTCTCTCTCTCGCTCTCTCTCTCTCTTTTTTTCTCTCTCTCTCGCTCTCTCTGTCTTTCTCTCAATCTGGGATTATTTTAGCCCCATTTTATATTACGTGTCCTCGGGTACAAGCAAAAACGTACTATCAAGCACCATTTGCTAGCAACAATATTACTCCATACAACAACATTAGTACTTTACATGCTGATACTAGATGTACTTTGGCAGAGTTAAGTGTTAAGATTCGCAATATATTATAATATGTACTTAACCTACATGAGAAGTACATAGTGTTAGTACACTGTATTATAACTTAGTACAATGTATTACAAATACACTCTTTTAAGGACACTTAAAATCAGATGGGACCCAGATTTCTTTTATCTGACTGCTATTCAGCTCTGCTGGACGAGAGGCTCAGCTTCTCCTGTGACCGTCTTTTCAGATGTTCGAGACTTTAATGACTCCTTCGTTTCTCTGCAGGAAATGAGACCGCCATTTTCTCAGTTTGAAACAGGTGGAAAGCAAGCTGGAACCGAGGCTAATTTTCTTTCAACGTTATATTTTTTTTCATGATCATTTTTGATTTAACCTCAGTTTTTATTGTTTCATAGTGTGGTTTCCTGCACCATTTATGAAGATTTACTATCACGAGTAAAAGACAGAGCAAGTGAATGAGAGGGAATGACAGAGTGAATGTGTGTGTGAGAGAGAGATAGAGAGAGAGAAAGAGTATTTTAACCCTTGATTCCAACCATACCTCATTCATGCCTTCAGGAGATTCAGGTGTGACGTTAAGCTCGGTTACCACGGTAACCAAAACCAGACCTGTAGCAACAGACATCCAATCACTGAGGGAGGCACAACCTGGACATGACGAGGAGGAGGAGGAGGAGGAGGAGGAAGGAGGGAGGAAAACTGGGACCAGTGTATTAACACCAGTTCAAAAAAAGCCATTGCCCAAACCAGCTGTTAGAAATGGCATAATTAGAAGGCCTGGTATGCCAAGACAACCTTATTTCAACGCCACCAGGGCAGGCACAGGGCAAAGGAGGGTTCCTCTTAATGGCCAGGCAAAGCAACCAGGTAAACCAAGATGGACAAGTTCTCAGCCAATCCTGCCGATCAGTGGCAATAAGCCACAAGCACTGAGTGCCGTCTCAGAGGCCAAAGAGCATGAAGGGTCACTGAGCGGATCTGATGGTGGTGTCTCTACGACAGATGACACAAGGGATCCAACAACTCCTGCACCGAAGGCAACAGATGTTTCTGGAAACAGAACTGAGCTGGACAAAGATAGTTCCAGAAACAACACTGGTCACCCGAGTGGAAAGAAATGCCATTCCAAGCTCATAGTGGGACATCGTCACATGAACAGAACAATCAAGGCATCACTTCCAGCCATGAGGAACATGACGCACGCCACTGATGAGGAGAAAGTGGACGCGTTAGTCAAAGAACTGCAGAGGCACAGCCCACGCCACACAAACACTTCGTCAGGGGAACAAGGCATTAATCTTCACATCTCCGTGTTTGAGGTTTCAGCGGCACTTCTTCCGAATACAGACTTTACCAAAATGCCCTTGGCAAGTAAGACCAATACAGAGAGTGTCGATGGCAACACCTCGATCACTAAGCTTTCCCTCGGTCTCCCTGTCACACCGTCTGAGCCCAGCGAGTCCTCAGATTCCAGATTTGAGGCAGCTGCAAAGCCACTCCATGATTCCAGAGAGTACGGGGGGAGTGGAAAAAGTGAATCTTCCGAATATTCCGATTCCACAGAATCTTCCGAGGACGGCTCTCTCTCGAGCCGTACGTCAGAGGAATCACCCAGGACTGAGCCCGCTGTCACGAGTACAGAGAGCGAGACAGGGAGGAGTGACGAGACCGACCCAGGACAATCAAAAGTGGTCAAGCCTTCAGGTTTTATCAAAGGGAAATTCACTCGTCGGCAAAACGTCGGACCTTTCCAAAACAGAACCCGGCCATTCTTGGGACCCCCTCTGTCCACTTCCAAAGGTCACATTCGCAGGCCTTATCCCCATCGAGTACCCAATGGCGGTGCCTTCAACAGAGGTCACCCTATCCAACCAGGTAGTGCAGAGAGCACTGATACCCGTGGTCCTACTAAACAAAGACCTGGAAGACCTCGACCAGACCAGCCACCTTCAACCCATATCGCAACCTCACCAGTGCCTCCTCATCCTCGCTCCACTGCAACACCTCATCCTGATGACGGAGAGAATGGTCACCCTGATGACAGAGGGAATGGTGACCCTGATAACGGAAAGAATGGTCCTGCTGATGACGACAAGGAGAAAACCAGCATAGGCAGCCTGTCTCCACCTGAGGAAGTCCCTGCCAGCAGCACTGAGAAGCCGAAGGCAGAGCGGGTGAGATACGCCCAAGGAAAACCTTCCCCTAGAGGCCCTGGTTTCGCTGGTGGCAATGGGGGCCTGAAATACAAACTGAAGCCCGGAGTAACTCTGAGAAGGCGCAATGGCACAGTGATGCGACCACCAACGGCATCACTCGCTAGCACCAGAACTACACCGTCTCCGAGTGACAGGGCAGCTGTGCCACGGGCCAAAACTACTGCCCCTCCAGACAGTGTAAACCCAACCGAGGAAGCCCTTATCAGCGTCAGTGCAAAGACTCACACTGAGAATGTAAATTTAAATAACGGAAATACCCACCCTGATGAGCCCAAAACGAGCATCCTTGCAGTTCCTGGTACAGCCACAGTCACTGGAACTAAACTAAAACCAGGCATCGCACTCAGAAGAAGAAATGGCACGGTTGTACGACTACCTCCAGGTCTCAAGCATCCTGACAGAAAGACTGTAAGTACCAAAGCTACGAATGCCCCAATTCCAGCCCAGCCAACACCACCGGTCAGTACCGCTGACGGGCAAGAGGGGGAGCCACTGAGTCATGTTGGTGTCCAGAATGTATCCTCCACTGCAGTTGGTCTAAGATGGGCCGCACCACAAGGTATGTACAAAAATTTCGTCGTCAGTCAAAAGCCCACAAAAAGAGAAGAACTAGAGAATGGAGTGACTCAGGAGAACTCAGGGGCGAAACAGAGAGCAGAGGAAAGAACGAGAGAAGAGGAAGGACGGCAGGGGGATTTGGAGGACAATGAGGAGGGTGTTACAAAACATCTGGCCAAGACACCAGCAACCACGGCTGACATAGCAGGACCAAGAGCTAAAGCTTCCCCCACCGACACATTCACCAAAGTCCTTCCTGGGTCTATGGGATCATTCTTGTTCGAGGGCCTGCGTCCACTGACCCAATATGTCTTCTCTGTGTATGGCAAGGGTCCAGGACTTCGCTCGAAAACTCACAGTGTTACTATAAACACAGGTACACAACATCACAAAACTATCTGCTCACTTTCACTTGACATAATTTAATCAAAGCTTTATACAGCACAACATAAAATTAAGAATAATCATTTTATTATTATTTGAGGTCAGCAGCTGTATATGATACAGACCGTATTTCAGTGGTCCCCAACTGTTGCACTGACTTACAGCACAGATGCTAGCTAACACTAAGTCTACATGCAGCTTGTAATAGGGCTATATATGTAGCTTATACATAGAAGACACACTAAATTACTGGCACCATTGAAGAACTGAAATAGCTACCCTGAGTTACAGATGTTCATGCTTAGCTTTAAGGTAAAGCACAGATGTAAGCTAACACTTGTGCACCTTGTGATAGTGCTATACATGTAGCTTATACATAGAAGACACACTTAGTTACTGGCACCATTGAATAACTGAAATACTGTAGACACATCTTTATTCACATCTTCGTGCTAAGCTTCAGGGTACTGTGTCTTGCTTCATGTTCTCTGTTTAATTAAAGCAATGGTACCCTGCATGGGTTTGACCAAAACTTTAATTAAAATTCACTTAATAATCCAAGTAATCAGTTGTTAACACCATGTGACCAAAACAATAACTAATTTTCACCTGTTTTTCATTGTGTTGTGTGCCAAACTCACCCGTTTGTAGTCGATGTGGAAAAGGACTCTGTCGTCGTCACTTTACAGAGAAAGAGAAAACCTTTCATTTTTAAAACCCTTTACTTTCTTTAAAAACCCAATAACTATATGTACACTACTCTATTCATGAACATATTAGCAATGTCAATGCTTTCTGTGTCTGTCTGTGTATTTGTGATTAAAATCATGTGTAGACATTGTGGATACTAACACTAATATTTCTGTATTCATGAAACATTCTACGGGGTTCTCTTAACCCACTGACTCATTCGAAGCTGGTCTGATCTTCTCTCTATCAGGGTAACCTAACGGTCAGCCATCTTCACTGGCTACCTACACCATTCACCAGGGTAAGACCATGGTTGGCCAAAAAGGTCCTTCCGTAAACCTTGAATCCTTATCAACTTCCGTAACCTTGACAACCGCAAACCTGACCGAATTGCGATGACACTGAATGCCTTCACCACCTTTTTTTAGGTTTTACGATTGACACGTCTTCCCTCAGAAACCTAGGAAAGAAAAGAAAGACTGTGTGTCATTATTCTGTCCAAACACCCCTTGTCATTCCTTGCTTGTGTCCTTCACTACCTTCACATTATATCACTCATACATTTGTTTATTATTTCCCTGACCTGATCTCCTTATATTCCTTTCTGCCATATGGTTCTTATTTCCAGGATCAAAAGACCAGTTCAACATCTCCCCCCCCTCATCCTCTGTGTACCTGCTGTTCTGTGTGTGTGTGAAATCCTTCTCCGTGTTTCCCATCAGATGTGATACATGTTTGGTTCCTTGTATATGCTGAGCTGTGTGTATACTGTATATATGTCTGGACTGCACATATATACACATGTACTCATATATGCACTAATCTTTTCTACGACCATGTTAAAAAAAAGTCACTTATGCCTGTCTGCAGATACACATAGATTGTCTAACTGGTCAGAACTGCACAGGTCTTTGTCTCTGAAACGTGTCTATGAGAATCTTGTCTCTCTTCCTAACACGAGTCTGTTACTCATCCACTCTCCTGGCGTCTGCATGCAGGTCCTGAGCCCCCAAGTAATCTCCTGTTCCGTGACATCACTGACACCCATGTGTCAGTGTCCTGGACCAAGCCGCGGAGCCCGGTGACCGGCTTTAAGGTTACGTACACGCATACGCGCGAGGGTAAGAGTTGGTTATGCTTGTGGTAAAGGAAAGTGACATCAGCTGGCCAGACTGCAGTGGAGGGGGGTGGTTAGGTGGGGTGGGGGGGGGGGGGGGGGGGGGGGGGGGGGTGGGTAGCCCTGAAAGAGTCACGGGTTCATAATGGAACTCCAATCAGCTTGTGGCCATGATTTACTTACACATATAGGCACACCTTGAGGGACATTGTCCCTTCCTTATTGGCTAAAAGAGAAAGATTATCTCTTCCTCATTGGCTAAAAGAGAAATAATTCTTGGTGTTTATACATAGGTTAGAATAGATTAAAATATTGAAGTTAGATAACTTATGACAAACGCATGCAGATTCTGTATTCAGTAGTTTATCAGGTACAAACATATTGTTTACAGTACCAAAGGTTGACTTAAATTGTGTCAAGCTCCCTTCTTTTTTTATTCTCCACTAGGGGAGCCAGTGTCTGTTTCGGTGGGTGCAAAAGACACAACTCTAGAACTCTCTCAGCTTACCCCAGGATCGTCCTATGAGGTCAACGTTCTCTCTCTGCTAAACTTGGATGAGAGTGACCCAATCAAAGACACCGTCCACACACGTAATTTATACAGCTTCCTCAGTTTCACATCAATAAATCCAAAAATCCTTTGTCTGCTTTATAATATAGAAATTGTGTGTGTGTGTGTGTGTGTGTGTGTGTTTGTGTATGTGTGTATGTGTGTATGTGTGTGTGTGTGTGTGTGTGTGTGTGTGTGTGTGTGTGTGTGTGTGTATGTGTGTCGGTGTGTTTGCTTTCTCAATGCCTCCTTTTGAATCAATGAGTCCCTAGGTGAATGGATAGTTCTTATTCATATTGGCGTGATTGTGAAAATGTGATTGACAGGTTGATTTTGACTGTGTTCCCAAATCACTTTCCTTCGTGCCCTTGCATACTTTTAAGTGAGGATTTAAAAAGCCCAGCCATGTGTTATTCTGTTCATATTGTTGAGGGCTAGCTCTTTTCTTTTACTTTCAAGTAGATTTTCTCTTTTTTTAAGGTTTTTATAGCAGGTCCGGCGCACGCATAATTGATTTAGCAGGTGCAGGGTCTGCAAACGTTTTTAAGCATTTTTATATTTTCTCAAAGGGTTCCCCCTTGGGTCCTTTTCAAGTCCAATTTCAAACTGTTTTGTTTTGGCTTGGGTTCCAACTCTGCACGGAGGCCAAAACATATTGACAGATTTTCACGCTTGTGTGTTGCTCATCATGGTGACGCCCCATCTTCCTCTCCCATCCTCTCTCTCTTCCTTTCATGTTCTTTCCCTCTCTCTTTCTCTTTCTATCTCTCTCTCTCTCTCTCTCAAATCCGAATTCAAATAAGCCTGTTTCTAAAAGTAGTGTTGCCAAAGCAAGTTTTTTTTTTAATCACACACATACACAGTAGCAAAACTAAATAAAACATTAATTAATTTTGTATATGTTTAGTTTTTTCTCTTACCCCTCTTTTTCTACTCCTCCTCATAACCCTCTCTCTCGCTCTTTGTCTCTCGCTCGCTCTCTCTCCCTCTCTCCCTCCCTCTCTCTCTCCCTCTTTCTCTCATAACCCTCTCTCTCGCAGTGCCAGACCCTCCCACAGACCTCCATGCCATTAACATCACGGACCACAAGGCCCTGCTGCTATGGAGACCGGCACTGGCAGCCATTGACAGCTACGTCATTATGTACAGCTCAAAGCAAGGTGAGGGCCGGCCCTATGGCAGACATCCACCAACCAGAACATCTCCAGGGAGCACTTAGTACACTTAGTCTCTCTCCCTCTCTCTCTCTCTCTCTCTCTCTCTCTCTCTCTCTCTCTCTCTCTCTCTCTCTCTCTCTCTCTCCCCCTCTCTCCCTCTCTCTCTCTCTCTCTCTCTCTCTCAGACCTCTGTGATTTGCATCAGTTTAAGGATATGTTGCTTTAGGAGCGATGACTTCAGCATGGTTACTCTACTCATTACACGGCTGAGTGACATTGGATGTACATGTTTCTTGGATTATTCTTGAAAATCCATCATAATTAATGAACGAATCACTTCCTCTATAGACATGAAATTACTCATTTGTAGTTTTTTCTTGGATTTATGTCATCAGAGGACATCCTAGAAAGCTTTTTTTCTTCTTCTTTTTTTTGAAACTTTTGTCTTTTTTATACTACCCTTTTTTATACATATCGCACAGGTTTCAATACTCCATTTACCTCAATATGCCAATAAGTTTGGACAAAACTAAAAGCACTTGTTGACAATTCAGATGATGAAAATAATGTCAACAGACGTACATAAAAATACAGTGTTCAAGGAGCACAGATAGAAACCCATGGATAGTATTTCACTTACATACTTACATACTTTCATACTTCCATACTTACACACTTACACACTTACATACTGACATACTTACATATCACACTTAGGCCCAGTTTTGGATGGCCGTCTCTGGCCAGGCCCGACGTTCATCACCCAAGGCAACATCTTACAGTGTCTATTATTCATCAGCTGTGTCATCTGTGTCCCGATCAGGGCATCATGCGACGATCCAGGTGTCCGGTAACGCAGCAGCGCAGCAGCTGGAAAATCTGGAGGCTGCGACAGAGTACAGCGTCACCATCACCAGTCACCTTGGCGACCGCCAGAGCACCGGGGCGAACACTCTCTTTACCACCACCGGGGGTTAGTCCCACACCCAGCCTCAGCATCAGCACCACATGTCCTCAGCATCAGCACCACATGTCCTCAGCATCAGCACCAAATGTCATCAGCATCAGCACCACCCGGCCTCAGCATCAGCACCACATGTCCTCAGCATCAGCACCACCCGGCCTCAGCATCAGCACCACATGTCCTCAGCATCAGCACTACATGACCTTTAGACATATTATGCTCAGATATCCCAGAACAGGAAGGAATGGAAATCCACACTCAAAAATAAACAGG
Organism: Sprattus sprattus; assembly: GCF_963457725.1. Classification (NCBI taxonomy): domain Eukaryota; kingdom Metazoa; phylum Chordata; class Actinopteri; order Clupeiformes; family Clupeidae; genus Sprattus; species Sprattus sprattus. The sequence continues at coordinate 6,192,397 of NC_137918.1, forward strand.
GATGACGGATGACTGCACAGAGGTTTGTGTTTAATGGACGTTTGATTTGGTCTGTGTGATAAAACAGATCTGTGAGGAGAAGTGGCTGTGCCTGGGTCGTGAGTGTGGATCTCTGTTCCTTCTTGTTTAAAACACATCTTTAGAGAGCTTACACAACAAAGAGTGAGGTAAAGACTGATTACTTAACGTTATATATGGATTACAACCATATTAATCCAATGTGATCAGACACATTTTGTACTGTCATCATTCTATACTTTCAGAATACCTCATGAATTTCTTTTAGTTGACCCTCAATAACCTACTTTGCTGACACAATTTGATTTTTCGTTCACAAAATATCCTGCTTCATACATGACTGCCTATTGAGATGCCTGATAAATTGGCCATGTGATTCTCCGACAGGTTCTGGCAGGGGTGGAGACGGACCGAAGGACCTCACAGCCAGTCAAGTCAGCCCGCGCTCGGCCATGTTGACATGGAAACCACCTGCTTCCGTAGTCTCTGGTTACAAATTACAGTATTCTGTAGAGGGTCAGGTATTTCAAGTGAGTATTATCAATCATCAGCCCTTCTCAAGTAGATATGACCATGTTACACTGGGGCTTCTGCATGTTAAGCATATCTATCATAGTACCAATGGTAAAAATAGTACCAATGGCCCCACTATATTCATACTTTACATTGACATGTATAAGGGTTAGGGTGAGGATTAGGCTTATAGTCCTTGTCCTGTATTGTCCTATAGTCCTATGTTATTACACACTGAACATTGTTATGTGACACTGAACTTAATGGTGTGATTACAGAGCAGGATTAAGGTGAAATAAAGTTTTTAAGTGATCATGTAATTATAAATATAGTTTTAAAGTAATCATGTCATAATAAATAAAGTTTTAAAGTATTCATGTTATAATACATCAAGTTTTAAAGTAATCATGTAATAATACTACATAAAGTTTTAAAGTAATCATGTAATGATAAATAAAGTTTAAGTCATCATTTCATCAGTGAGGCTTTGTTTGTTTCCTGCTTCCTGTTTCCCTCCCTGTCTCCAGGAAGTGTTTGTGGGCGGAGAGCTCAGTGAGCACAGGCTGACCAGGTTGCGGCCCGGCTCCAGGTATACGGTGAGACTACAGGCGGAGATTGGTGGAGTCTACACCGAGGCCATCGCCACGGAGTTCAACACAGGTAAGGTTAAAGAGAGACCATCTCAGCGCTGTGGCATTAATCCCTCGTCTAATCAGCGCCAGGTCAGGCCCAGATATGTGCTGCATCCAGTTAGATGTCAGCCATCCGGCATTAAATCTTTTCTTTTTTCAGAGACAAACTGCACACATATACATATAGGCCTACTGCACATATACATGTCTATAGCTGAGCCATAAATGGAGCAATGCTTTCTTGGCAAATGAGGAGTTTCATCTCTGTTTCATTCATTTTTCTTCCATTTTTCCCCTCTTTAACTCTTGTCTCTTTAAACTCTTTGTTTCTCTTTCCTTTTTATTTTTTTTAACTTCGTCTCTTTTTTATTGTCCGCGTCTTTGGTTTTTAAGGAAATCTCCGGTTCCCGTTCCCCAGTGATTGTTCCCAGGAGCTTCTGAACGGCGTACACGAGTCTGGGCTGGTGGAGATATTCCCCCTCGGCCAGGACTCCGTGCCAGTCTCCGTTTATTGTGACATGGAGACCGACGGAGGCGGCTGGACAGTAAGAGCCGTCGCACAAGAGTTCGGGCTTGATTTACGAGCTTTGGACCACAACCTCTGGTTGTGTCCTCTCTCAGATAGTCAGGGAATTCAAAACAGAGTGGTTGTCAAGGACTAGTACAAAAACAAAATGTCATGTGTCATTTTTTACCAATTCGACAAGTGGTTTAGTTTATCAGTTCACACAGCATTCCCTTTTAGAATTTTATTTAAAACATTTTGTTAAGAATGTTATTAAAAATAGTCCAGTGAGTAATGCCTGTGTGTGTGTGTGTGTGTGTGTGTGTGTGTGTGTGTGTGTGTGTGTGTGTGTTTTGCAGGTAATCCAGAGAAGAGTGAATGGCAAGGTCAACTTCTTTAGAACCTGGAAAGACTACAGGGATGGATTTGGGGACCTGAGTGAAGAGTTCTGGTTGGGTATGTGTCATCTGTTATACTGCGCTTGTTTTGGTTCTGGTACACACCACAGGGGATGGACGCCAGCTCTAATTCAAACAGGAGCCATAAAAGCTTAAATGTCACAACCGTAATGAAGTATCAAGCTTTAATGATCGCTGGTTTCCACAAATAGGTCGTCACCATGTGCGAGATGACATAAAGCAGACGACATTTGTGGATGACAGAACATTTTGAACATAGAACAGGCTGTCAAACAAATCCAGAGCGAAAAGTACATTCCCTGGGTCCTGCAGCTCATGTTTGTTTGGGTCTTAACGCCAACACAGACACGCACGCAGACAGTTTGAATGCAGTTCCATCAATTTGTTCGTGTTCAACTTCTGACTGCAGTGTCCTCTAGTGGACAAGAAGAGTAAAGACAGAGCCATTTGAACAATCGTCTTTAATTGATGGAGTAATTTGTATGGAATTTCTCTCTGTCTGTCTGTCTTTCTCCCCAGGTAATGAGCACATTCATAATCTAACCAAAATGACCCCGATGGGCTTGCGGGTAGACATGCGTGCCGAGGGCGAGACAGTATTTGCCAAATACACGACATTCGCCGTTGGCCCAGCGAAGTTGTACACGCTGAAGGTGTCTGGCTATACTGGCAATGCAGGTGAGTCTTGATTAGGCTATGTGTTCCACTCATTAGACGGTTATTAAACATGAAATATGTTTCTTCTCATATTTAAAATAGGAAAGGTCGACCACAGTGATTCTTAAAGCATGACAATATTTTCCAATATTCTTTCCCAATGCATTCTATGTAGATTCTAGAGGTGTACCGAGACGCCATCATCTGTGTCTGTATCTGTATTCAGATAGTTTACCGGACATTAAGTCAGGTTAAATCATGCAAATGTTGTATTTTCTGACCTAGTATTAATGGTAATGCAATTGCAAAAATCATCAAATTAATGTAATATTGTCATATAATTTCCACATCTTTCTCTCTCTCTTTTTTTTTTTTTTAACAAACAAAACTTTTATGAACTGTCTGAACCCCACCACCCTCTTTAACTGAGGGACATTAAAAAAATATATCATAAATTGAAAGATTCTGTTTATGCATTGAAAATAGAAACTATTTGCAGTAAAAAAAATGCTTGGAAAAACATCATTCAGTTGAAGGGAATAATTCAATTCCAGATTAAATTTGCGTTTCATGATGTGTCACTGTTACTGTCAAACACAATACCTTCACAGACACAGTGAACAATATAACAAATGATAACACATCATAACATTATAACATAGCTTCTGAACAAAGACATTTAATAGAGAGTACCTTCCAGATCTTTCTCTTTTAATAGTCTAATTTCTAGCAAACTTTTAACACACACATAGACCTCTTTCCCTCCTCTCTATCAGTTATCATGCCTCTTTTTTCTTGCACTCACTATTACATGTCCTTGTCTTCGAAGGCGACTCGATGACATACCACAACGGCCGGGCGTTCTCCACCCGAGACCGAGACCGCTCCGATATCCGGTTCTGTGCCATGTCCTACAGGGGAGGATGGTGGTACCGGAACTGCCACGAGGCCAACCTCAACGGCCTGTTCGCCACATCTAAAAATCACCAGGTGAGAGAAATCACACACTTACATACACACATGTAAGCATACTCATAGGCTACACACACTCACACACACACACACATGAAAACAAACGCATAGGCTACACACACTCACACACACACATACACACATATAAGCAAACGCATAGGCTACACACACTCACACACAGACATACACACACATGTAAGCAAACACATAGGCTACACACACTCAAACACACACATACACACATGTAAGCAAACGCATAGGCTACACACACTCACACACAGACATACACACACATGTAAGCAAACACATAGGCTACACACACTGACAAACACATACACACACATGTAAGCAAACGCATAGCCTACACACACTCACACACACACATGCACACACATGTAAGCAAACGCATAGGCTACACACACTCACACACACATACAAGCACATTTCATATAATTACCGAGAGTATAGGTGCAGGAGTGGCAAACCCTGACGGAGAATAGGTACAAACCTCATCACTAGATGGTAACTAAATGTGGACCAGAGGTGGTCTTGGTCTGATTGATCTGTATTGATCTGGTCTGTCCACGTCAGGTCAGATCAGGCTGATCAACTTTAGTTTCAATGACAGGCAGCAAGCAAAGCAACGAGCAATTAGCAGATCCGTTGATGAACTAAAGCTAATTTAATAACTTGGCAAAAATAATTTTGTTGTTTTAATACTGTGAGATAGATCCTAAGCGCAAACATGAGTGGGTCAGTGCAATGCCCCCACGTGCCACACGACAGCTGTAGTTCTTGCTCCCACACGACACACGATAGATGTATTTCATGCGTCACAAACTTCACTTGTTGCTCGTTGCTTTGGTCATTGCCCATCAATGAAATTCGGTCCTTCTATGTGGAAATAAACTGAGACTTCTTTCTGAAGAAGCCAGTTTATGGTTCATGCCGTTCAGGTTGCAATGTGTGATATGATTGATAGCAGCACAGTGAGTCTGAGACTTGAATCTCTTTTTCTTAGGGGGTGATATGGACATCATGGAAAGGCAAAGAGTACTCCATCCCTTTCGTCGAGATGAAAATACGTCCATCCTCCTTCAAACCTCCTTCTCAGGGTTAAGAACAAGACGGGGAGGGAAACAGGACAACTCCACAACAACTCACGGACACACACACACACACACACAGCTTGTATATGCTACACACACACACACACACACACACACACACACATGCAAACAAACACACTGAGACACAAACACACATATGCACACAAACACACTGACTCAAACACACACTGACTCAAACACACACACATACACACACACACACACACACACACACACACACACACAAACACACACACACACACACACACACACACATCCATATGAGCACAAAGAGACAAGGCAATATTACTTTATTAAATACAAGATACAGTAAATGTATTTTACTACTATAGTTCCTGGTACAGTTTCTACTCGTCTCTCTGGGGGCTCGTAAGCTCTGGTCAAACTGTGGTTGTGTTCACCATCTTTGCCAGTAGTATACAGCAGAAGTATACACGTTTTCCCTGACAATGATGGAAATATTTACATTGCTAAGTTAGTTATTGGTGTACATCTTTGTACTTGACTGGTGCTTTTTTGAAGTTAATGTTTTGTACTAAGTTGAGGTAATTGAGCTCTTTCTGTTGTCTGTATCTTGAGAATTATTCTTAAAAAAAATATGAAACAAAATGATGGCAGAAAATAGACATTTGTCTTACGTGTGACAGTTGTGTTGTCCTACTACTCCCTGCCTGCGGGGGGAGCAGATGTGGTGGTCTAACATTAGAGGGGGTTGCAGCTTACAAAGCAGAGGGAAGACAGATTGGTCCAACACAAAACCAGTTACTCATCATCTTAAATTGTCTTTCGAAAGTGAGGCGCAGTTACACGAACAAAAAATGTCTCCTTGTGTTGTTTTTTTGTGGAATGTATTTGAAACAGTCTTGTTTTATGGTCTTTTTATTTACTCTGTGTGAATAAATTCTACAATATGTAGTACTCTCTACGACAGTACAACTTTCTAACGTTTTTTTTTTAGTGTCTCCACTTCTGATAGATTACTTCTTTTATTTGTTACTCCCAACATAGCAGTCTTATGGGGACCACTGCCCTATCATACTCATAGATCCATCAGCATTCTATCAAATGTGCATGCGAAGGGAGTGTAGTGACATTTTTATAAGCCATGTGGGGTATGACCAAGACACCAGTGGGCAGTAACTCACTGCATTACTACACTCCACTATTAAGGTACATTTGTGACTGACAAGCATCACTGAGAGATATAAGGTGGACATTGATGGTGCAGGGGTTAGCGTGCCGTCCTCGGAGCAGTCAACTCGGGTCTAATTCCCGGCTACTGCAGGACGCCGATCCCTGGTCACTCCTATGCAATTTGCTTTGGATAGAAGCGTCTGGTAAATACTAGTCCTTTATAAATGCTGAGATGCAAATACATGCACTCACACACACACACACACACACACACACACACACACACACACATACACATACCGACAGAGATCAGAAAAGCAACTTTACACACTCACAATCTTTTAATTTAAACTCATCGTCGTCATCGTCGCAGTATCTTAAAAACACTGCCAAGAGTTTACTCTGTGTGCTCTGGTGGCTTACTCCCTCACAATGCATGCAGTGTGTGTGTGTGTGTGTGTGTTTGTGTTCATCAGAACACCAGAGGGAGAGAGGAAGGTGGTGAACCCCCCCCCCACCCCCGGTCTATTGGTTGTGGCAGGAACACACTGATTCAGTTTACTGAGAAAGAAGAGAGAAATCAATTAGTATCACATTTGTGTATCCATCGCATTGCATTTAATGGGTGTAAAAGATGCCATCTAACACGTGTTCTTTTTTTAAATCAGTATGTTGAATGTTGATATTGTATTTTGTATTTGCCATGGAATTTTATTTTATTACATAATGTATGCTCATGTAGTATTTCCAGACTATTTTCAAAGTTATATGAAAAATAAAGCAATGATTCCTTGTGTTAGAAAATGCTCTTCTCTTCTTCATTCTGTAAGGTCCCATAGAGGGGAATGTGTCTATATATTTCCATGAGTTCATGTTCTTTCCAATTGACAAATGAGTGTGTTGTGTCCTAGTTCTCTTGCCATCAATTGTAAACCAGTGGCAATCCAGCATTATTCACCACAGACTATTCCCATGTACTTTCCTATAAGTTTAGCTAAAGACTTTTATCCTTCAGACAAAGTCTTACAAATGCCTGCCTGAGAATTTCTTGGATCTGCAAGACCTCTCCCTCAGGAACATGTCCTGTTGCTTCAGCAGGCCCTCTGTGGCACCACGTCAGGATTGAAACATAGATATGCGCTCTACTGCATCTCTTTAAAGGGTGGGGAAACACTGATTCAGGGTTCTAAGAGTTGGCCATCGGATCCAAGGCCAGGGGAGGAGATTGTTTTGATTTCCTCCACGGCACATCACTCACACACCCAAGATGACAGAGGCAGAGCAGCTCATGTTGGGGTAGCAGATCATGCCACAAATATGAGTGTAAATAAAGCGGGAGAGGTCTTATGGTTTTCCTCGGGGCTCTGGAAACCTAACAGAAATCAAGGGGGTAGATAAATGGGTGAGATCAGCCGATGGAGGCCAAGGGGCACGGACGATGCTCTGCCTTGGGTCGCCCCTAATGGGCGTAAATGCTATAGCCCCCCAAATTAGCATATTTTCTTTATGAAGTCCTGTAACATCGTTTGTAGCGAAAGTGGTTGTCACCAACATTGCACAATTTGTATTAATAATATACATAGAATTGTATTTAATTAAGTAGCCTTAACCCTTAAAAAGCAAACTAGTAATGTTCTAACCCAACAGTGCAGGATGAGCTGTCTTCCAAAGGGTTACGGTTGTGTAGGATTTTGGATTGTAAAGTAGGCTAATCTTGTGTTCCTTCATTTTGTTTAGTATTGAGCAGCATGACTTCGTTAGCATTTCTAATGGTTTTGAAGATTAAAATCTATTTTCTTTCGCCTGTTTCCAGCATCTTTCTTTTATTTCACCAATCAATTTTGATAAACAGCTGTAATGAAAGGGATGAAACATGTCAGTTCTCAAATGACCAAGAAGGTGCCTCTGACCAGGGTTTTAGGGTCGTGTCTATTTTATATCACACTTCCTGTATACATTTGATTCGTTGTGCGACGCATTGTATGAAAACAGAAAGTGAAAGAATATCCGCGTCTGAAGCATTCAATTATAAATGCTGACACATTCAGCAGGTCATTCGGACCGATCTGTTACAACGACACAAACACAGTTTGACAGGTAGTAAATTACCACTTCACGAAGCTTTCGCTTGAAGACAACAAGTAAGACGCAAATTAAAAACAAAAACCTTTAATTTAGCGATGCTGAACACAACGAGGCCTTGTGAACCGCCAATCAGCGGGTTCTCCTTTGAGAATACACGCCGGTGAGTGAATCTAAATTAACCGATTCTGATGAAGTCAGTTTCATATTTTATTTCTTTTGTCATCAGACTGCATAAAGCTATTGTTATTACTGACTATAGAATAATGCATTCATATGCAGAAATATGGTGTTGGAGGGGAGTTTGGCTGACCATGGCTTCAGCGCTCCCAAAGCAAGAAAAACAGGGACCACAATTGCAGGACTCGTTTTCAAGGTACGTAGGCTACACTGACAGTGGATATTATCGACTGCCTTTTTGTTCTACAAAGATATAAATAAATAACCAAAAATAACTCGGCCTGTGTCTGCTACTTTATATGTCAGGATGGGGTGATCCTTGGGGCAGACACAAGAGCAACGGATGACATGGTTGTGGCTGATAAGAATTGCGAGAAGATACACTACATTGCACCCAAAATTTAGTGAGTGATGAGACCTTTTTATCTAAACAAATTCATTTGTTTTATTTACATTACATTGAAAGACATAATACAAACCTCATAGGAACTGTTTGGATGAATCATGAATCAGACCTACTTTTCCACTCAACATCTTCATCTAAACAGAACCATTTATGTTAGCAAGCCCAGGAAAGGCTGTGTTGAAGCTGACTGATCAAACACAGATTCCTCTAGTTGGCCAGTAGGTTATCAGTTAATTTCCTGTTAATTAAACCCATGACCTTGGTGTTGGCAGAATGGACCTATTCCTGAAATACAGGGATAAGTAAATCCTTCAGCACAGGGAAGATCACTTTTTTATTATTATTATTTCTAGAGCCATCCATAACGTCTAAGTTGTACAAAAATACCACCTCTACCACAACTATACTGTACACACAGACACAGACACACGCACACACAGACACAGACACACACACACACACACACACACACACACACACACACACACACACACACACACACACACACACACACACACACACACTGTGACACACACACACACACACACTGTGACATCAGTAGTTAATTATTTCGCAGTAATGATAGTTCCATAATCATGATTTATAAATATTTAAAGTGAAAGTTGCTGTTTGTGTGTGTGAAAAGCTGCTGTGGAGCCGGGGTGGCAGCGGATGCTGTAGTCACAACGCAGATGATGTCATCCAACGTGGAGCTTCACACTCTGAGCACAGGACGTCCTCCCATGGTTGCCATGGTGACGCGGCAACTCAAACAGATGCTGTATAGGTGGGCTATTCAAACCAGATGACTTGATTTAGGATTACTATGTTGTTGATTCGTTGTGTGATGAGTAACAACCTTGGGAATAGACCAAAGTGTTGGAGTGTTTCAAGACAGAATGTGATCTCTTTGAAGTAGCTAGATTTGTGTTTAAAGTGCAGGCGTCTGTTACATATGAATGTCACATAAGTTAGGACAAGGAAAATCAAAGCAATAATGATAATAAAAGATGAGGTCACTCCTAGGGTTACTCCTTTGCAGTACCATTTATAATTGGAATGTTAATAATGCTGCTGGTCTCAGACCTGTAACCTGTGTTGACCTGTGTGACTAGACTCAGTCCTCTGTTTCAGGTATCAGGGTAAGATCGGCTCCTCTCTGATTGTTGGAGGTGTAGACGTGACAGGACCTCAGCTTTACGCTGTTTACCCACATGGCTCCTATGACAGGCTGCCTTTCCTCACCCAGGGTACGACCCTTCACCTTGTCTCTATGCCGACACCTAGTGTGTCTGCTGATCTAGGATCAGCCTATACTCGTGTAAAATCTCTGTTGTACTCCTATCCCGGATACGTTATAAAGCGGTAGAGAGTAGGCATATGTTTAACAGCTGTAATGACAATGTGCAAAGATACTGTTCATTTCAGAGATCAGAACATTTTTGGATTAAACCTTTTGACATGTGAATGTTTTTGGATGGAAATGTTTTGGTTTTTTTAACACAGAAGAAAATATGATACATTTCTTCAGCTATTGATAGGGGACTTCCCACAGTCCTCTCACTGCCACATGCAAGACAGTGATGCAACCATCAAAGTATAAGATCTAGGATCAGACATAAAACCGACCCCCCCTCCAAAAGCAAAAGATTGAGGCATCTCATAGTGTCCTGTGTACAGTCATGGGTTGTGAAGAGACAGTGTTATGTACTCACATTTCTGATACGTGAAAAAAGATGAAAAATAACTTCACTGTTAGTTTGTTGAAGATGAGGAAAAAATGTGGAGGAATGTGTGTGGAGATGGCTGGTCATCATAGGTTGTTATGTGTCGTTTGTCGCTCTTGTTTAGGTTCTGGGGCTATGGCTGCTGTTGCTGTGTTTGAGGATCGCTTTAAGCCAAACATGGAGGTAAGTTGCAGCGAGGGCTCAGTCTCTTTTTGAGAAGAAATGAATACACCCCTGCACCCACCTTCATCCATTTTCTCTCTCTCCTCCTCATTCCTCTCCCCACACCCAACTGCAGCTGGAGGAGGCCAAGGGACTGGTCAGAGAGGCCATCACAGCTGGTATATTCTGTGACCTGGGCTCAGGCAGTAACGTGGACCTGTGTGTCATCACACAGGGAGGAGTTCAGTACCTGCGCGCGTTTGACAAGCCTGCAGAGAAGGGGCTGAGGTGGGTAATACCAGAGACATTAGAAGAGGACTTTGGTTATACTACCTGACCGTCATACAGCGAAGCTGAATTGTAGTTTTCTGAAATTCTTGTTTCTTTTTCTTTCTTTTCATGTCCAGCTTTCTTTTGAAACTGAAAGCCTGTCTCTCTCCTTTTTCTTTCTTGACCTTCTTTCTGTCTTTTGCCATTTATTCCTTTCTCTTAATTTTTCTCTCTCTTCTCTAACATCCGTCTCTTTGTCATGTCCTGACCGTCCTGCTCCTGACCGATGCTACAGTGTGATACATCACTGAGGGAATAGTGTGATTACAATTTACCTGGGTGGAGTAACCACTCGCTTTGCAATGTATGAGATATTCAAGCCTACGTTACATCAAAGCCTGTCTACTGTTGACTCAACACCCATGTTTTGTGCTTACAGGGAGGGAGATTACAGATACAAGCCTGGGACTACAGCCGTGCTGTCCAAAACAGTGACTCCACTCACGCTCGATATTGTTGATGAGTCAGTCCACCTCATGGACACACAATGAACCATGCAATGAACCTTACATACACACAAAACGTTTTAAACCCACTCATTAAAACTGTGGTAATCTCTATACATGTGTTAACATTTATCATCACAACTTGTTTTGAAATAAAGTAATTCCAAAGCTGCATATCACTGTGCCCTGTTTATTTTCCAGAAGAGACACTCTAGGGTGTGTTCATATAAACCTTCAGTAAAATGCTCAACTGTTCCAGCTCTTATTAACAGCACTGTAGATTGTCCTTATTTCTGATCAAAGGATATCTTTCTTTTGAATTGACATCAAACTGATATGACGTGTAACCTTAATTAATGGATGTGCAATAGATATAGAATGTCAGTTATAATTTAAATGCAATTTTCTAATAAGCAGTCCATAAGCTGGGCCATGTTTGAAACAATGTCTTAGTTATGACAAATGTTTAAAATAAAGTCTAGCGGGATTTCATGTCCCACAATCTTCAATAGCAAAGATTATTGTGTAGCTTCACCTCCTGCATAAACATTTAGGCACAAGGGTATGGTATTAAAAGGCTAATGGTGCTCTGGTTTAAGCTTTTACTCAACCAGCTTAAAATAGGATGAAATCGGACTGAATCATCACCTTTACCACAAGGGCTCTGCAACATGTATTGTAGCATGCGTTTTCATAACGCAGGTTGGAATCTCTTTAGGGTATGTCAGGCCTCATACACATTATTGTCCTAACCAGGCATCCGTATTTGTCGGTATGAGGACGACAAAGTTTATGTCGCTAGCGATGCAGGTGATAGCCGATACTCAATCTGAAGGATGAGGACGTGAATGTTTGCAAAACGCAGTCCTTGAAGCAAGGGAAACAAGGATTTATTGCACATGTAGAATGCAACAGAGGGTTTGCGCACTGTCTTCTTGCAGTCTGATGATTTCGAAGGTGAAGTTGTGACCCATCCAAGTCTACCTGCTAGCCTCAATGCGACAATTCGCTGCAATAAATATACCGGGTAACAAGACGTAACGCCTTTTTTTCTCTCAGTTAATTAGAGCTCTTTCTCACCAGTTGACAAAATGTTTTTGCTGGCTTGATACCTATAAATCATTGTGTTGTGATGACCCTAAAGTGGTTGCATTTTCTTGACTTTGTGGACATGCTATTGCTAGCCATCAACAAAATTATACTATACTGTATTAGCAAAAGAGACTTTCTCAGACTGCAGGTTTTCGATTGTATTGCTGGTTAAACTTTAGTTTTCATATGTTCAGGCTATATCAACTGGATCAGCTGGGGTTGTGCGATCTAAGAGATATGGCTGAGCTGCGGTGTAGAAAAGTTCTGGGTGAGAAAGAGGAAAGTCCAAACGGTGAAGTCGACTGGCAACATACAGCAAATTTGGGTAACTGTACACTACACCTTCAACCCACAATCCGTACCTTTTTTAAACGGTTTGCCTGGTTTATACACTATGAACACGAGTATAAGATTCACGATGACAAGCTGAAACTTTTGCTCTTAAGCTGTAGTTTTAATTAAAAAAGGAAGGAATTTGACAGACTTAAGTCTTCATTTATTCAGTATGCGGACTCGCCACCAACACTGTGCTCTCACCAGCAATCTGTCACTCAACACTGACAGTTGCCTGCCCTAGAACAGTGGTTCTCAACCTTTTTTCAGTGATGTATTCCCTGTGAAATATTTTTTCAGCCAAGTACCCCAAAACCAGGGCAAAGCATTTTTGATTGAAAAAAAAATGTAATACAAAGCGCTATGCCATCATTGTCTGATTTATTAAACTGTCAACACTGAACATTGAACATTCAATCTTGTATACGTACCCCTGGTTGAGAACCACTGGCCTAGACAAAGCATTGGTATATCCTTGAAAACTAGAATCTGACTGTGAAGCAACTTATTCCCAAGTCTACTTATCTTTCACTGTATAAAGATATACCACAACAGTGCACACACTTGTCAGTCATGGCAGTCAGTAATGGTCAAGATGCTCAGATGAATTTCAAAATCATGCCAACAGTTAACTTCTAAGAGAATCTGTTTTATCCTGTTGTATTGCTAAATATCCTACTAACTTTCCCAATCCGTTAATTTTCATCATACTTTGCCAACAGATTCTAGCCCTGAGGATGAGTCAGGAAACGACCAAACAAACAGTCCAGACCCCATTTCAGATGGCGATACAGTTCCAGAATCAGATGCAGTTCCAGAATCAGATGCAGTTCCAGAATCAGATACAGTTCCAGAATCAGATACAGTTCCAGAATCAGAGACAGTTCCAGAAGATGAGGTGGACTCCTCCCTCCCCGGCACTGAGGAGGAGAATAAAAAAGAAGAGGTGGAGAACGTGTCCCCTACCAAGACACAGAGCAGCAAATGTGAGTTGAAAGGGTAACATGCTCAAATATCAGTCATTAAAAAGATGGAAGGGTAACATGCTTAGATGTCTGTTGCTTAAAAGTTGAAAGGCTAACATGCTCAAATGTCAGTTGCTAAAAAGTTATGGACACTTATGCGTCCTTTATGTAATAGCTCTTTATTTGAGTGCTTAAATGGCACTAACAGTCTTGTTCCGTTCCTCCTGTCCTCTCTCTCTCTCTCTCTCTCTCTCTCTCTCTGTCTCTCTCTTTCTCTCTCTCTGTCTCTCTCTCTATGTATCCCTGCTAGCCGTCATTCTTCAGCGGGTGGTGAAGGTGTTCTTTGGTTGCCTGGCAGCTGTGACCTGTGGCATGATGTACGCCGTGTACCTCTCCACCTACCACGAGAGGATGTTCTGGTTCTCCACCCGACAGGCAGGTGGCCCACATTTAACCACACCGCCTCTGTCTGAGAGGGAGTCTGCAAAGTTTTGCTCCCTTTGTTTTGAGAAATAAAGCTCACCTTTGGGAAATCTTTCTCCTGTGTGTTTTTCATCAGGAGGTTGAGCGCGAACTGACGTTCCAGGGGGGTAGTGCCATGTACTATTACTACTACAAACACATGCTCTCTGCGCCCTCTTTTGAGAAAGGTGAGGACTCTGTGCTGAGCAGATAAGGTTGATAATCCAGCTCTCATGAAAGTACTTTCACTATCATCAGCCTCTTTTGCTCATGAATGTCAGTTTTAAATGCATCATTCTTATGACTGACTTTTTGCTGCTAAAGGATGGATGTGAGTAATGTAGTAATGTAATATGGATGTGAGTAATATAGTAATGTAATTTAATATGGATGTGAGTAATGTAGTAATGTAATGTTATATGGATGTAAGTAATGTGAGTAATGTAGTAATCTAATGTAATGTAATATGAATGTGAGTAATGTAGTAATGTTCTGCAATGTAATAATGATGTGAGTAATGTAGTAATGTAATGTTATGTAATAAGGATGTGAGTAATGTAGTAATGTAATGTAATATGGATGTGAGTAATGTAATGTAATGTAGTGGCACTCCCTGTGGGTCTCTCCCGGCAGGCGTATATGATCTCATGCGGGACAACAGGACGGTGTCTGGTCAGACCATCAATGCTGTGGAGACGCTCTCCCTCTACCCAGAGCTCATCACCAGTCTTCTCTACCGGCTCACTTGGAGTCAAGTGAGTGCCTTCACACCCCCCAGAATACCTTACTGTACCCCCTAGTGCCACCTCATATCCTCCTACCACTCTGCCACTCACCCTCTCCTCTCCCAAAGCCGTCTACTATAATACTGTGCTTTATTCTACTACTATTATTATTACCACTACTTTTATTATTACTATAATTATATTCTCCCATGCCTACTTACACTACCGTTCAACAGTTTGGGATCACTTAGAAATGTATGTGTTTGTCATGAAAACATACATGGAATGAGTTTGAATAGTTTAATACAGCTAAATTAATAGGAAATACAGTCATTGAGAAGGTTAGAAATAATGTTTTGTAATTGAAATAATAATGGTGTCCTCCAAACTTTGCTTTCGTCAAAGAATCTTGTAGATTGCCCCCATACCTCTCTGCTATATCCATGAGCAGGATAGTGTGAAGAGAGCATATTGACCTTGCTGCTGTTGGTCTCTGTGTAAAATGTGTGAAAGTTATTTGTAGATACCCCGATAAAGCCTCACCACAGAAACAGAAGCGCCTAAGCAGTACTGATGAGCTCTGTATGCAGTTGGCAGGCATATCTGCAGAAAGGGCTGGTTTACACACAGATGTGCTCTGTAGGCAGTTAGCAGGCATCTCTGCAGAAAGGGCGGGTTCCTGCCAGGATGTGGTAGAGCCTGTGCACTGAAACACTTAACAAAAGCAGTCTTTTAATGGCACACCGTAGATGGAGGAGTTATGAAAAGATGGAGGAGTTCACTCGGGCACTTGGGATGTTATACATCAAGTCCATCATCTTAGTAAGGTGTGATGTCTATCATCTTAGTATGGTTAAAGTGAGCAGTACGTCTATCATCTTAGTATGGTTATAGTGTGCAGTATATCATCTTAGTGTGGTGTGATGTCTATCATCTTAGTATGGTTATAGTGTGCAGTATGTCTATCATCTTAGTGTGGTGTGATGTCTATCATCTTAGTATGGTTATAGTGTGCAGTATGTCTATCATCTTAGTATGGTTATAGTGTGCAGTATGTCTATCATCTTAGTGTGGTGTGATGTCTATCATCTTAGTATGGTTATAGTGTGCAGTATGTCTATCATCTTAGTATGGTTATAGTGTGCAGTATATCATCTTAGTAAGGTGTGATGTCTATCATCTTAGTATGGTTATAGTGTGCAGTATGTCTATCATCTTAGTGTGGTGTGATGTCTATCATCTTAGTATGGTTATAGTGTGCAGTATGTCTATCATCTTAGTATGGTTATAGTGTGCAGTATATCATCTTAGTAAGGTGTGATGTCTATCATCTTAGTATTGTTATAGTGTGCAGTATGTCTATCGTCTTAGTATTGTTATAGTGTGCAGTATGTCTATCATCTTAGTATGGTTATGGTGTGCCATAAACTCAAGACTAGGGTTCATCAGTGCAGATCCTAACTTGTTTTATGTGCCATTTATGTAACTGGGATGTATTTATGACATGTTGATGAGCATTGATATTTTAAGACCTGTTGATGCCTTCCCTTAAGACATACCAGGACAAGATGTTAATTAGATGATAACAGAACAAACAAGAATGGGAGCATTCAGAGAATGCAAACCTCTGCCTTGTGACCTTGACCTTTGACCTTGACATCTGAAAATCTAATCAATTATTGCCATTATATTACCCAATCTCCCCACAAAGTTTGATGGAAATCGGTCCATGCGTTTCTGCGTAATCCTCCTAACAAACAAACAAACAAACAAACAAACAAACAAACATACAGGGGTGAAAACATAACCTCCTTGGCGGAGGTAATAACACATCTCCATGACAACACCAATCAAATAATCAGTATTTTAAATGGTGCAGGAAATGGGCACGAATAAATGACCTCTGACCTCTGTATGTGTGTGCATCTACCTTCTTATTGTGAGTGTGTCTGGCGGTCTCTCCCCAGGATGTGATCGAGCCGGTGTACTTCTACATCGGGGTGGTGTTTGGCCTCCAGGCGGTGTACGTGACGGCGCTCTTCATCTCCAGCTGGGTCATGAGTGGCACCTGGGTGGCAGGCATGCTGGCCGTGGCCTGGTACATCATCAACAGGTGAGGTGTGTGTGTGTGTGTGTGTGTGTGTGTGTGTGTGTGTGTGTGCGTGTGTGTGTAGGTGTACATGCATGCTGGCCGTGGCCTGGTACATCATCAACAGGTGAGGTGTGTGTGTGTGTGTGTGTGTGTGTGTGTGTGTGTGTGTGTGTGTGTGTGTGTGTGTGTGTGTGTGTGTGTGTGTGTGTGTGTGTGTGTGTGTGTGTGTGTGTGTGTGTGTGTGTGTGTTCTTGTATAGGTGTGCATGCTGGCTGGTGCCTGGTACATCATCAACAGGTCAGGACTTCCATCTGAGGAGAGTGTGTGATGAGAACCAAGCCTGAGCTGAAAGAAAGTTTTCCCTCTTCTGACCTGTGACTTTTAAGTGTTCCTGTTTGCCGTCCGCCATCTAAGTGGACTAAATGGATACTCTCTCTCTGTCTCTGTCTCTCTGTCTCTCTCTCTCCGTCTCTGTCTCTGTCTCTGTCTCTCTGTCTCTGTCTGTTTCTGTCTCCAGATCAGACGCCACTAAGGTGGAGTACGCCATCCCTATGAGAGAGAACTGGGCGCTGCCATACTTCTCCTGCCAGGTGGCCGCCCTCACCGGCTTCCTCAGCAACAACATCAGCTCTGCTGCAGAGGTCAACTTCACATTTATATTAATTGATTTATATATTTATTTATATTTATTTATTTATTATGTATTTATATTTATGCAATTAGCTGGTGCTTTTAATCAAACCAGCTTATACTTTAGTATAGATATACATTTTTTCCCGTTAGTATTTGTGCTTCCAATTATCAAACCCATGATCTTGGTTCTATTAAAACTGGCAGTTGAGCTCCAGGACCACTTATATATTATAGCGGAGTAATACATTTAAGGATCCCAGGTACAACATGTGGCACGTGTTTGCGGCTGTCAACAGCCGGTTGTGTTTGTTGTCGCATCCTGCTGTGCAGGATCTATGGTTGGCCAGTTAGATTGGGTAGGTTAGGTTGCTGGGTATGAGTACTTGCATGTGACAGTGAGAGGATTGGCCGTTGTGGAAAGTTCCCAACCAGTAGCACAGGGAATTTAATATCTTTTCAGGCGTCAACCTGAAACATGTTCAACATTCTTACAGGCAGACATTTATTTAGGTGCATGACTGTCAGTTTGGTTCTTGTACTGAGACAAGTTTGTTTGTTTTCTGCAGATGTTCTGTTATCTCCTGATGAGTGTGACGACCTTCACGTTTTTGGCGGTGTGGGAACCGAGCCATTATGTGCTGTTTGTGCAGGGACTCGCTCTCTTTCTGCTCGACACCTTTGACCTCGTGCCACAGCGCAAGGTACACTCCTTCAAGTTCCTATACGCATGCACGCACGCACGCACGCACGCACTCGGACACGCACACACGCACGCATAGTCTCACATGCACTGTTGTTTCCTGCGTAGCTCAGTGTCCAGGCATAAACAAAAATCAGCCGCCCAGGAACACATGTACTGAAGTACATCCCTGGACGCCAAGACTTTGGATTGTTGTCCACAAATGTAATAAATATAAATATCTGAAATACCAAAATGTAAAGACATATGTAAAAAAGACACTGCTGCCTGTGTCGGGTCAGATGGCGGACATCCACAAGGTGTACCTGAGCTCTCTGCTGTTGGCCTACCTGCTGCAGCATCAGAAGACTGACCTCCTCACCTCCCCTCTGCTCAGTCTGCTCATCGCAAGCCTGCTGGCCAGGTACTTCCAGGTAAGGACAGTTCTATCTCTCCTGATCTCTCTCTCTCTCTCTCTCTCTCTCTCTCTCTCTCTCTCTCTCTCTCTACCTCTCTCTACCTCCTTGTAACGTCAGCAGGTGGCATCTCTCTCTTACACACACACAAACACACACACACACACTGAGTATGATTCAAATACTCTTTTGCCAAGCCTATCTGCTGTGTTGCAATGCAAGCTGGTGTCGTTTGGTACAACCCTGGCTCCTAGGGAACATAATGAGAACACAAAAGCACAAACATATTTTCGACATATATTGATTTATTGAAAGGGGGTAGGTAGAGTGTAAGCTGCATGTCCTGCTGCTAGGTATGCACCTGCAGAGAGAGTGAGAGAGTGAGAGAGTGAGAGAGTGAGAGAGTGAGAGAGTGAGAGAGTGAGATAGTGAGATAGTGAGAGAGTGAGAGAGTGAGAGAGTGAGAGAGTGAGAGAGTGAGAGAGTGAGAGAGTGAGAGAGTGAGAGAGTGGGTGAGTGGGTGAGTGGGTGAGTGGGTGAGTGGGTGAGTGGGTGAGTGGGTGAGTGGGTGAGTGGGTGAGTGGGTGAGTGGGTGAGTGGGTGAGTGGGTGAGAGAGAGAGTGAGAGAGTGAGTGGGTGAGTGAGTGGGTGAGTGAGTGGGTGGGTGAGTGAGTGAGGTGAGTGAGTGAGTGAGTGAGTGAGTGGCCAGTTCTTAAAGGCCTCCGGCACCTGCAGGTAATCACAGGTGATTTCAAGTGAGACTCAAAGTATCTGAAACGGAGCTACACAATCAAAAACCAGGCCTATAACAAATTATTACACAAGTCATATATATCTAAAAATGGCTGTCAAGATCCTTTGAAAGGCAGTTGAATTCTCTTGTATTTATCTACATATAATCCGATATTATCTACATATAGTCCGATAACATATCAATAAACAGTATTACACTTATGATGATGCTGTTTGTAGCCTGTCCATTTCACTCCTCAAACTCTTCACAGAAGAACATGAAGATGGGACCTCTGGTAGCGCGCTTGATGAAGATCCTTCTCCACTTCTACCTGGTCTTCACCACCGCCATCACCTTCAACTACGTGATTAAGGTAGGAGTGTAAGCCACTCCTGTGCTGTTTCTACGTGATGAAGGTGGGAGCGTTGTCCACATCTGTGTTGAGACTGCAGAGAAGGACTTCTGCTCTAAAACTCACCACACACACTATATAATATGTTTAATATAATATAATATATTATAACACTGCACACACTATATAATATGTTTATTGTTTTCAAGAGACCCACAATAAACCGGAGACAAATTCCTTTTATGAGTCAGCATACTTAGCCATAAAAATTATTATCCGACATTTCCTAGAGAGTGTGTCCATGTCCATGAAAGTGGTTAACTTGTCTATGTTCCTATGTTGATATATCGGTGAAAGTGAAACTTGTTTTCCTCCTTGTCTCCTGTGTGCTCCTAGAAAATCCTTAATGTCGATGAGAGTGACTTCACTCTAAAGTTCCTGCAGGTGAAGTTTGGACTCAACACCTCGACGTGAGTGAAGCGAGGAACACACTGTCATTGTGGCAGTCACCTTCTGAGAGGGGATCATCTCACAGTACAAATGATTCTTAGTCCACATAGGGATAACTTAGATCTTGTGTGTGACCATAGCATTTAACATAAGTGACAATTGTAGTCATAAAGGGTGCTTAATGGACATCATGGACGTTCATGTGTATGGATTTGTATATGAGGAGAAGGAAAGGTTCTTATTCCTAATGGATTACTTATTAGAACGTATTACTCCTGCATTACTCTTGCATTACTCTTGCATTACTCTTGCATTACTCTTGCATTACTCTTGCATTACTCATGCATTACTCATGCATGTACTGGATTAGAATCGCTGACTGCGTCTCTCTCTTTCCCCCTTAACCCCACCTCCTCCTCCCTTTCTCTCTCTCTCACTCTCCTGCTTTCACTCTCTCCCTCTCTCTCTCTCTGTCTCTCCTTCTCTGTCTGTCTCTCCCTCTCTCTCTCTCTGTCTCTCTCTTCTATCTCTTCTCAGTGACTTCATCACTAATCTGCTGCTGTGTCAGGAGTCGTTTCTGGCGCCCACCCAGGACTTCTTCCTGCGTCTGACCCACGCATCCGTGCTGCCTTTCTACCTGCTGGTGCTGCTGGTGTGTCTGGCCTCCACCCTGCACACCATCTACAGGAGGCTCAGGTCAGAAACCCCACCAGGCCCAGCAGCACTTCAGTTACTCTCAGTTACTCAATTACTCTTTCAGGGATGATGGTGACTTAGCATGCTAGTATTACCCGTGTCCATTCAAATATGTCATCCTAACTGCATGGGCTCTCCCCACTGCACACCGTGTACAGGAGACTCGGGTCAAACACCAAACACTCTGCAGCCATGGGAGGTAAACATGCTAGCATTGGCCACGCAGTCGCTGTGTGGGTAACATGCTAGTAACGGCCCACCAGTCGTGGGGAGGTAAACATGCTAGCATTGGCCACGCAGTCGCTGTGTGGGCAACATGCTAGTAACGCCCACCAGTCGTGGGGAGGTAAACATGCTAGCATTGGCCACGCAGTCGCTGTCTGGGTAATAGCTAGTAACGGCCCACCAGTCGTGGGGAGGTAAACATGCTAGCATTGGCCACGCGGTCGCTGGAGAGCTTAACATGCTAGTAACGGCCCACCAGTCGTGGGGAGGTAAACATACTAGCATTGGCCATGTTGATCAAAATGTTTCATTGGCCACACTGCATGGGCTCTTCACCCTTCACACCATCTACAGTAGTCAGACGCCACACAAGACTTTTTATAGTTAATGACAACTAGATGCTAGTATTAATGCCAGTGTTATCACCCAATTGTATTGATTTCTGGGCGCTCGAAAATTATAGAAAGTGAATGAGCCTATAAAAATGGCAGAGGTTGCACATTTAAATCAACCTGGGGCATTATTGATATAATTATGTAAATAATCAATATATGAGCTGTCTAAACATTAATACCAAATTCTAAACCTGATTGTTCAAATCCTTGATTGTGATTGGCTAAAAGCCGTTGTAAAATCCAGCATTACCTTACAATTTGACCTGATTACATTCCATATTACTGCGCAGCGAATGGCAAGGCATTCATATAGCGCATTTCATACCCAGTGTTCCATCTGGCTGTTGCGTTGCTTCAAGGGTTGCGTGGCAACGATTTATTTAGGAACTATAATTTTTAGTGGCGGAAGAATGACGGTTTATCATTAAACTGTTGTTTCTTAAATTGAATTGTCTTTAATTATGAAACCATATCAAATATGTGTAGTAACAGGTTTAGAAAAGCAATAAGCCCCGCGAGTCCGTGCTTTGCGCTGATTTTAGAACAGGTAAGGGGGTTTAACGGCACTCCGCTTCGCGTCGTGCCTAACAACTCCCTTACCTGTTCTAAAATCAGCGCAAAGCACGGCCTCTTGGGGCTTATTGCTTAAATATTGTCCTCATATTTGAACATTCTCTATAGTAGTTAGATAGTTACAGTATAACTCAATTATGTTTGGCATAATTCTAGAATTTTGGCTTTTCTACAATGTTCTAGTTTGTTGTTGTTTGTTTCTGCAGTGGGGAGCCAATGAAGCTGAACTTGCGTCTTGAGGATGGGCGAATCGGGGAGCAGCCCGAGGTCATCTACCACGTCTTCCACACCCTGCTTTTCGGAGCGCTCGCCATGGTGTTTGAAGGGTGCGTTCAACAACTCAAACATTCAGCTTTTTTAGTCTTGAGTCTCTATCTTCTTATTATAATAGTAATAAAATTATGTTTATAAAACAATTGGGTTCTAGAGCGTAATTTAGCTGTTTCTGATTGGACGAGAGACGTTCCATGCTATAGGTTATTCGTCAACATACCTACAGTTACTGGACTTTTCACAGCTAAAAATAAATCACTCCGCGATGAAACATTCGCATTGATGATAACCGTTAATTCAAAGTTTTTTAAATTCCAAACCAAGACGTTGACAATGGAACTATTTTTTGTTGCGGAGAAACAATGGCGAAATAAACCATTTTTAATCAATAACTTTGTGTTGAAATGTTAATTTGTTGACAGTAGAATTGTTTTATAAAAGCAATATAGCACTCGTGGGAGTGGGGTAGGTAAGGGATAATCCCACGGGTGTTGTTGCCTACGCCACTCGGCCTTCGGCCTCGATGGCTACGGCCGAACACCACCCGTGGGATTATCCCTTACCTACCCCACTCCCACTCGTGCTATATTGCTTAACGTTACTGAATGCCGAAGGTATAAAAAGATGTTTGATTCTGAGATAACTTTCTATTATCTGCAATACAAAAAAATATATTTTTTTTTTAAAATATTATATTATAAAACAATGCACACAAATATTCTCTGTGTTTGTTACTTCTTAACCTCCCTCTAAACCTGTCTGTACCCTGGCAGGTTGAAGTACCTGTGGACGCCGTACGTGTGCATGTTCACGGCGTTTGGCGTGTGTTCTCCTGAGCTGTGGATGACCGTGTTCAGATGGCTCCGGCTCCGATCCATTCATCCTGTGGTGCTGGTGAGCGCTCTGGGGTTTTCATGTGGTCTCTCGGGTCTCAGGGGACCATGCGGGTGCAATGCAATGCCTTACCTGTGCTGTAAATCACTTAAAGCTAAGCAGAGGAACTCACAAGATAAATTAGGAAGTCATAAGACATAAAGCATCTGTCAGAATACTGGTTAACTGAGAGGAGAGTCTCTTCAGTTAAAGCATCTGAATGTATAACCTGCTGTATAAAAACCCCATATAACACTGCATTCAGTGCTGTTTGGACAGCCATAGGGATTAATTTGGGTGTTTCCATTATCATTTCAAAATGATTCTCAAAAAGGAACTGGATCGTCGAATCCCTGTAGTTGACTTGAGAGACTGGCTGTGAATGGGGACACTATAATACCAGCAGAAACTGATGAGAGATGTTGTCTGGCAGTGTACGGCTTAAAATAAACTGAAAATAAACACTGAGCTGGTACATCTCAATTTAAGATGGAACACTACTCAAAACCAGCGTTTGTGTAATGTGATTTTGTGTCTGTTGAAGTTGTAATTGTAACGTTGTAACTTCCATCCATCCCTCTGGAGGCTTTGATTCTGAGCACAGCTGTTCCCACCATCATTGGCTTCAGTCTGTGGAGAGAGGTGAGCACAACACACCACTCATAAAATATGTTCCCCTTTTCAACAGCACAGTACCCCGAAAATGAACACTAGTCAAAATGTACTTATAAAACGGTCACTGTTGGAAATACCCATTATAAAAGAAATTAGAAATTCCTCAGACACGAGACACGTACTAAAAAAAGATGTGACTTTGGACCATGTGTTTGGTAATGAGGTGTTGCTCTCTGTCTCGTCATTGTTCCAGTACTTTCCACGGGTCCTGGCCGAGCTGTCAGAGCTGCAGGAGTTCTACGATCCAGACGCGGTGGAGCTCATGAACTGGATCAAGTGAGTGTGTGTCTTCAGTGTGTGTGTGTCTAAGTTAGTGTGTGTCTGTGTCTAAGTGTGTGTGTGTGTCTAAGTGAGTGTGTGTCTGAGTGTGTTTGTGTCTCAGTGAGTGTGTGTCTAAGTGTGTGTGTGTCTGAGTGTGTGTGTGTGTGTGTGTGTGTGTCTCAGTGAGTGTGTGACTGAGCTATTCATATGAGGGGTTCTGTTCTGGATAGGTTTGTCATATAGGTAAGTGTGCTCTCCTTAGATGGAAATTGTATAAAGTGTTTTAAACTGAAAGCAGTGTGATCAGTCAATAGAGCATGCACACAAACTGTATAAGTAAAGATATCACCCTCGCTCTGTCCATCCCTTTCTCTCTCTCTCCCCCCCCTCAGGTCGCAGGTCCCTACTGCTGCTGTGTTTGCAGGCAGCCCTCAGCTGTTGGGGATGGTGAAGTGCTCTGGTCTCACGGTGACGAGTCTTCCGCTCTACACCGACGTCAACCTGCTGAAGAGGAGTGAGAGCGTGAGTCACAGACACACTCACCACTCACCATCAGGCCATCAGGGCTTTTTATAGATGAACTCCTTCACGGAGATTTACTGCTGGATGGAGATAAGCTTGTTGATAGACCTGTACTACTCGCCTTAGCCAGTCCTTTGCGCTAGTAGCCATCAGACTCCACAACCAACACAACTAAACATTTAGTTTTGTGTAATGGACGCTGCACTATGTTGTCTATTTTTGAATTGAATTGAATTGAATTGAATTGTATTGAATTGAATCCTATTCCTACTACCTTGCTGCTTTGATAATCGAATTTCACTCACAGGATTAATAAAAGTTTATCAATCTATCTAGCTATCTAACTACTAATGCCCAACAAATCAGTGGGAATTTAGGTTATCGATGGATTCATTTCCCCCCGGAGTTTAGTGAATGTTGTTGGCTTTGGGGCTGCATCAGTCCAGCCAATTAAGCTTTCTATAGCAGCAAGGCTGACTGCCATGTCTCATGAGCGCAAAGCAGCCCAGCATGTGTCCCTCGACCTGCAGATACTCAGATATATGCGGATGCATCAGGTGTACACCATAAGGTTAACAAACACCCAGGAACAGTTGGAAATTAATAGTGAATGCTTGAATTGATAGTGTATGCCTTTCGCTACCTACAGATATACCTAATTCAATTCAATACAATTCAATTCAATTTTATTTATATAGCGGCAAAACAATAAAATTGCGTCCACCATGAGGTCAGCACCTGCTAATACCCCAGCATGAGCTGTAAGAGCCGCCTCATATGTGTCTGTTTTTCCCGCAGTATGAGCTGTAAGAGCCGCCTCATATGTGTCTGTTTGCCCTGCAGTAAGCTGTGAGAGCTGCCTCATATGTGTCTGTTTGCCCCGTAGTATGAGCTACCTCATATGCGTCCGTTTGCCCCGCAGTATGAGCTGTGAGAGCTGCATCATATGTGTCCGTTTGCCCTGCAGTATGAGCTGCCTCATATGTGTCTGTTTGCCCTGCAGGCGTATCAGGTATACGCCATGAGGTCGGCGGAGGACGTCTACAAGCTGCTGAGTGCGCACAAGAGCAGCTACGTCATCATCGAGGAGTCGCTGTGCAACGAGATGAGCCCGGCCAAGGGCTGCCGCGTCAAAGACCTGCTGGACTACTCCAACGGCCACGTGAGTTACAAGCACGACGCTCAAGTACATTTACAAGCACAACGCTCAAGTACATTTACAAGCACAACGCTCAAGTACATTTACATTTCACCTTTCTTCATTTGGCAGGCACTATTATCCACAGTGACTTATAGCTTACAACAGCCGAGCTACTGATCTTTGGAGAGTTTTATCCAAAGTGATTAAAAAAAGCAAAAGTACTAATTGTAGTCAATCTGAAAGTGCTATTTAAACGGATGTTGTAGATGCACATGCACTGATATACCTAAAAGCAAACCAGTAAGAGGAAGTGATGTTATATTGAATATCTGCATGGCTATGATTTGGATGTAGTGTATGGATATACAGTATTGGATGTTTATATACATATATACAGTATAATGGCACAACCGTAGTTTTTGCTTTTGTACAGCAGATTTTTATCATGGGTCCTTTTTCTTATTTCTTTCTGCTCTTGCACACTCCCATGGGATTCCTTCATCGCCAGGTGGTTTATGACAAAGGGGAGATGTACGCCTTCTCCAAACATGGACGCTTTTGTCACGAGATCAAGATGAACTACTCCCCCTACACAAACTACTTCACCCGAGTCTTCTGGAACCGATCTTACCACGTGTACAAGGTCAACTCCGTCATCTCCTTTCAGTACTGAGTGATCTCTCCACGTGCACAAGGTCAACTCTCTCCTCTCCGTTCAGTACTGAGCTCTGAGGTGTGTGGCCGGCTCATCGCTCTCCCTTCACCTCCGCAACTCCTCAGTCCCAACCAGCAACGTGAGACAGGAGAGACGGACAAACAACAGAACAGTCTTGTGTTTCTCTCCCTCCTGCTCTCTCTCTCTCTTCCTCCCGCTCTCTCTCTCTCTCTCCTGCTCCCGCTCTCTCTCTCTCTCTCCTGCTCTCTCCTGCTCTCTCTCTCTCTCTCTCTCTCTCTCTCTCTCTCTCTCTCTCTCTCTCTCTCTCTCTCTCTCTCTCTCTCTCTCTCTCTCTCTCTCTCTCTCTCTCTCTCTCCTACTCTCCCGCTCCCTCTTTCTGTCTCTCTCAGGAGAAAAAGCACAGTCAATGGTGTTGGTATACTTCTGTTTAGGTCAAGAGAGAGAGAGAGAGAGAGAGGAACACTTTGTTTGTCTCTACAGGAGAAGAGCCCAAAGAGGAGTTCACATGAGTCTAGTTCAGTGGTTTTAGACAGGAGGGGGGAAAGCCTTGCATTGAGTGGTGCTGTGGACATGCCTCTCTCTGTGTGGGTGTGTGTCTGTGTGTCTGTGTGTCTGTGTGTCTGTGTGTCTGTGTGTCTGTGTGTGTGTGTGTGTGTGTGTGTGTGTGTGTGTGTGTGTGTGGGTGGAGCGGGTGGAGCGGGGTTATGATCCTCCGTCGTGTCATCCTTGTTGTCAATATAGAGATTATTTTCCTCTCCCATTGTCATATGATGTTTGTGTTTGACGTTTTCACACACAGAGGAGAGAACAGTTACGGCACCTGACAAATTGTGACCCCGTGGTAAATGTGCCCATCATGGGGTTAACCTTCCTCTTTAGTGTGCCTAGTCTCCATGGGGGCTGTGACCTATGACCCCCTGTGATTCTGTGAGCGAGCCTTAAGGAGAGATGAACTACTCATGTTGCTCCTGTTAAGCATAGTTTGTATTTATGTTCATGTGTGCCTTTCTCCCTCTGTATGTCTCTCTGTGTCTCTCTGTGTCTCTCTGTGTCTCTCTGTGTCTCTGTGTGTCTGTGTTTGTGTCTGCCTGCGTGTGCCTTTCTCCCTCTGTATGTCTCTCAGTGTGTGTGTGTGTGTGTGTGTGTGTGTGTTAGGTGTCTGT
Organism: Sprattus sprattus; assembly: GCF_963457725.1. Classification (NCBI taxonomy): domain Eukaryota; kingdom Metazoa; phylum Chordata; class Actinopteri; order Clupeiformes; family Clupeidae; genus Sprattus; species Sprattus sprattus. The sequence continues at coordinate 6,220,115 of NC_137918.1, forward strand.
GTGTGTCTGTGGGTCTAAGTATAGTGGAGGGGAAATCCCTCTCAGATTGCCTAATTGAGTAGCTCAGACAGGCTCTGAGGCTGCTCGCTCTTGCAGAGGACCATGCCTAATGATTACTATGCCTTTGTTTGTGTGTGAGTGAACTTTTAGTACATTACATTGCACAAAGCAACACTCACAATATGGTATGGATGTCCCCTCTTAATTTGCTAACAACTCTCTGTCTGTAACTCTTTCCACTGTTGTATCATATTGGTTTTTGGAGAGTATGTTTGTGTCTAAGCATCCGAGGAGTAAAGGCTTTAAGTCCAGATATTTATTGTATACCATGCGTGTAAAACCAAGGGTAGCGGAACACTCCAGGTATTGTAATGGTGTATCCTGAATGTTGCAGCTCCTGCCAGTCAAGTTATATTTTGGTAGTGGTCCCATTGAAACTAGGCCTCTGGGAAGATAACTTAACTTAAGATAATACATGTTATAGAGACAGAAACTAGCAGCCATATTATTGGCCGGTACACCCATATTTCTCCATTGCCTGCATCCTTTGCCCAAAGCACACCAATGAAATAATAGGCAGCCCTTTTATGATACCTGGAAAGCTACATTAGCTGTTTGTTAGCACCAGGGTAACCCATCTGTAGTTTATTATAGTTCAAGCAGTTCTTATTCCGAAGAATCACGAGTTCTGGTTTTAAAGTATGAGATTTTTCAGTATGTCAGGGAGACGGTCTTTCATACATGGTGTATGTGTTGCTTTTGTACGGTTCTGTGGGTCTTGAGGAGGAAATCATAATGATGAATATGAGAGGGGGGAAATACAGTGTACAATGTTGCTGCCAGAGAACTCGAAGAAATATATGCCATGGCCTTTCTTCATGTTAAATGTGTCATGAACATGTTTGTAAGTCTGTTCAATAAAGACATACACATTAAAAGGTAAAAATGCATTTCTCAATGCTGGGCAATGAATCAATAATAAAGTTGATCTGTCATTTTTTTGTGACCCAGGGTCCCAGGATGTGGGGTTTGTTAAATGTTTTACTCGAATGATGGATGTCACAGAGGCAAAAGGTGAGATTAATGTCATCCACATGATAAAACAAATCATTGTACTTTGTCTTTTCTGAAATTATTTAATCAATGGATAGACAAGCGCGATACAATAGTGTAGTATGACACTGGACTAGAGGCGACTTTATGTACTGCGATTGTAGGATTTGGGCAATATGTTACTGTAAAGCTGCGTAAAATTGACGCAGCAATGTTGTTTAAAAGAGAAAGTTTTGACCCGGATACAGAAGACTTCTTTCTGAAATAAATAAGCATACCAGTTGGAAAGCTATGCAAGTGAAATCAATGCATTTGATAAAACTGTTGATTGTGCAACTGCACACTGTATCTCTGTTATCCCTTCAATAAAATAGGACACTTACATTAATCTACTTGCCGTGAAAAATTATTTAAACGGTAAGGAACACACTATTCTTTCTGGTAAACAAGCGGGGTAGCATCGCTAGCTGACGTCAGGCTATTTAGATAGCTAGCAAACTTTGCAAGCTTATTTTTCATTTCAGTTTGAGAGGTGGTGCATGCGCTTTCCTGCTCATACTGTCTGTAATCGTGAAACACAATTTTGCTTTATCATAAATAACACAAATATGAGCGTAAGTTGTTTTCAGCCCTTAGCGGTTGTAAATTGATGAATGAATGAGTTGATCATCACTGGTTAGCAAGCTGTAGTTGGTTTATTGCATTGGAGTATTCTAACTTTCTAGCATTAAGTGACACGCAAAGAAACTGCTACTTTCACATTTCTAAACGGCTATTTATGTGCTAGCTTAAACACGTCAAGAAGATGAGTGCCGAGGCCGCAGACCGGGAGGCGGTCACTGGCAGCAGACCCTCCACACCACCGCTGACCTCCTGGTTCGAGTTCATTTTGGACTTGGAGTTGTTGGAGAAATATTTGCAAAAACCCAATCCAGGTCTGTACCTGCACGTAATAACTACAGTTTGTGCATGATCGTGATTCTGGTATGTGGACTCAGAGAATTGATATATCTGTGCCTCACACACTTTTGCCTGCTTCAATTTTCTTTTCTTTGCTTGTAATCTCCTCAGACCCGTCACCAGTGCAGCTTGTTATTCAGTTCTTAGAGCAGGCGTCCAAGCCATCTGTGAATGAACAGAACCAGGTCCAACCACCAATAGATAACCGCAGGAACCGGACCCTCAAGCTTTTGGCCCTGAAAGTGTCTGCTCACCTGAAATGGGACCTGGACGTGCTGGAGAAGGGGTGAGATTCATCACTTATCCTGTCCAGCTCTTACGAACCCCCTACGTCAGCTAACTGTCAACAGAGACTGGGCAAAAGCATTAAAAAAAAACATGATTACCGGTACTTATGGCTGTGTACATTACAGTAGATGGCTACATGGTTACTTATATGGCTGTGTACATTAGAGTAGATGGTTACTTATATGGCTGTGTACATTAGAGTAGATGGCTACATGGTTACTTATATGGCTGTGTACATTACAGTTGATACTCTGGCTTTACGTCTTGCTACACATTTTGAGAAGAAAAACCTTCCTCATGCTAGTTTACACTGAAAACACTCTTAGTGAATCTACCTCACTTGACTGTGGACTGTGAGGCTAAGGACCACTGTAGCAATGTCAATTCATGTATTTAATTCTTCATCAATGTCTTCTGCTGTGTGCTTGTGGACTGTGAGGCTATGGACCACTGTAGGTATTTCAATTCATGCATTTAATCCTTCATCAATGTCTTCTGCTGTGTGCTTGTGGCCGCAGGCTGACCATCCCTGTGCTGAACATGCTACTGAATGAACTCCTGTGCGTCAGCAAAGTTCCTCCTGGTGTCAAGCATGTGGATTTGGATCTGACCACCCTGCCTCCCACTACCGCCATGGCTGTCATCATATACAACCGCTGGTAAAGACAGGGTGTTGGCCTGATGGTTCATACAGAGTGCATTATGGGTGTTTACTTTCACACCCATTTAGTAGACACTGTACTCACAGCGACTGACGGCAAAGGGAAGGAATGCTTTCTATCATTCTTTTCCTCTTCCTTCCTCTACCTCTCTTTATCCTTCCTCTAATGCTATCTCCTCTAACTAGCACTTAACTCACACTTACAGTAGTTACATTCCTGCACCTTTTTTATGTATTATGTAAAGTAGTATGTATTCCATGTTACACTAGCTGTCTATTGCTCATAGCTTGATTGTTCTCTCCTTTGTACGTCACTTTGAATAAAAGCATCTGCTAAGTAACTAAATGCAAATGTAAATGTAAATGTTTTCCTTGGGAATGATGGATTTTCTTGTGCTTTTGAAGGGCCATTCGAACCATTGTGCTCAGCAGCTTTCCTGAGAAACAGACCAAGCCAGGGCCTCATCAGATGAACATGTGGGTTGGCCGACTCCAATCTCAGCCTTCTGTTTTGTAAATGCATTCTTCATTATGTAGCTCACTGTTGGGGTGGACTTTAATTTTCAGGATGAATCTCGTGCAGCAGGAAAAGGAATTGACAGAAAACATTTTGAATGTGGTAAGTCAGTTGAGATGTTCTCTGTTTTTCAGAGGGAGAAGACAAACAATATTTAACTTTTTTTAACTGCGGCTTTAATATTTCACATGTTGATTGAAATGTTCAAGTGGTGATATTTCCTGTTTTACTGAGGGGCATCACTTTGTAACCCATGATCTGTTTGGTGGAGTATAATATTAGTATAGTGTGAGTAGATGGAGGAGACTAGAATGAGAGATCCCTAACAGCTTCTCTGTGTTCAGCTGAAGGAGCAGGCGTCTGACTCCATCATGGTTCTGGAGGGGCTGCTGGCCATGAAGAAGGACTTCTACGTCCACACGCTCCGCACGCTGGACCTGCTGGCAGCTGACCCGTCCACAGCCAACGGGGAGACGGAATCCTCCACCGCAGGCCTGCGCATCAGCGACGACGAGCTGCACTGCCAGGTAAGGCGCTTACCTGGTGGTACCTGTCACCTGGACCAGGCAAAATGCATAGAGGAGCAGTGAAGAGGAAGAGCTGTATGCCTGTTACTGAGTTTTGAATGTGGAAATGTGTGCTGATGGATACAAATGTTCTTCTTAGTGACTGTTTGTATGTTTAAAAGAACTACATTTCCCATAATCCTTTTTGTTATGTATTTCATATTTTCAGGAAGCATCCATTTGCACTTTTGTGATGTGAGCTGATACAGATATGTATATTTTGGCTGAGGTCTGGTTTGTCTGATGTGTCTACAGGTTCATTATGATTTGGGGGCCATCTTCTTCCAGCAAGGTGGCTCTGACCCACCGGCCTATGAGAAGTCCAGAGAGCACTTCAGAAGAGCTAAGGAGCTCTACTCAAAGGTACCGGAGCACGTGTTGCTGCGTGTTTGCATGTTTGTGGGAACATACTATTTTTGCTATTCTCTTACAAACCCAAGTTAAGCTATTCTGTTTAACTGTGAATGATGGAAAACCTGACTATAGAAGTGCTTGTGTGACTGTAATGCCATGCCAGTAGCTAGTAGACTGACATTGAGCGGTTTGGGTTTGGTGCCTGCATGTAGCCAGTTGACTGACGTTGAGTGGTGTGTTTGGTGCCTGCGTGTAGCCAGTAGAATGACGTCGAGCGGTGTGTTTGGTGCATGTGAGTAGCCAGTAGACTGACATTGAGTAGTGTGTTTGGTGCATGTGAGTAGCCAGTAGAATGACGTTGAGCAGTGTGTGTGTGTGTGTGTGGTGCCCGCGTGAGTGTCTGACCTCTGACCCCTGCCAGCTGGACTCCGGGGTGCAGCACTGCCACCTGGATGAGAAGAGACTGGCGGGCTACTGGAGCGCCTGCAGAGCCGTCACTGGAGCCTCCGACCCCTCAGACACACAGCTCACACCCTACGGCCAGATCAACAGCTTCATCCGCTCACACAACCACCAGGTGTGTGTGTGTGTGTGTGTGTGTGTGTGTGTGTTGTGTGTTGTGTGTTGTGTTTGGAGATTGTGTGTGTGTGTGTTTGGAGTATATGTGATGTGTGTGTTTGGAGTATATGTGGATTGTTTTATGGCAACCCTATAAAGCTAAGTGAAATGTAGAGAGTAAATTAAGAGTTAATTAAACAGAGTTAATTAAACTAGTATTATTTGGAAGATTAATATATTGTTTTGACGGATTTCTCCTGTGCTCAGGCCCTGGTGGAGGCCTTCATGAAGGATAACGTGCAGCTCAGTCTGCCCAACAGCTTCAGACACTCAGTGCTGCTGGAGTTCCAGCACAAGGTCCAGCTGGGGTGAGAGACCTGTTCTAAGTCTGTCATACGTCTGCTCTTAGCCTGCTCTTCGTCTGCTCTAAAGTCTGCTCTACGTCTGCTCTAAGTCTGCTCTAAGTCTGCTCTAAGTATGCTCTAAAGTGTGCTCTAAAGTCTGCTCTACGTCTGCTCTACGTCTGCTCTTAGCCTGCTCTAAGTCTGCTCTAAGTCTGCTCTATGTCTGCTCTATGTCTGCTCTACCTCTGCTCTACGTCTGCTCTACGTCTGCTCTACGTCTGCTCTATGGCTGCTCTACGTCTGCTCTACGTCTGCTCTAAGTCTGCTCTATGGCTGCTCTAAGTCTGCTCTACATCTGCTCTAAGTCTGTCATACTTCTGCTCTACGTCTGCTCTAAGTCTGCTCTATGTCTGCTCTAAGTCTGCTCTACATCTGCTCTAAGTCTGTCATACTTCTGCTCTACGTCTGCTCTTCGTCTGCTCTACGTCTGCATCAGTCTGCTCTACGTCTGCTCTGAGTCTGCTCTAAGTCTGCTCTGTCTCTATGGCTCTAAAGTCTGGGGTGAGAGGCCTGCTATAAGTCTTCTCTAAGCCTTCTCTTCTCTAAGGCTCTAAAGTCTGTTTAAAGGGGAGTAGTATATAATAGGCAGCTGTTAATCATTGGTAATAGTTTTTTTTCTGATATGTGTGTGCATTCATGTGTGTATGGTTTGTGTCTATGTGTAGGGACCGGACGCTGGACGAAGTGTGTCATAAGCTGTGTGTGTGTAACGCGGTGCGGGATGCTCTGGAGGGGCAGGTGCTGAGTGTGAGCTACCAGCAGCTCCTGCTCAAACCCAGCAAACGCACCATCAGCTTCCTGCTAGAGGTCAGACACCACTCTGGGTCACGCTTTGACATACGCACCTTACACATTATTCTGTGCTGTTGAGACCGCTATCCACCAATACATTAACTTATGTATATTTGCTTTTATGAATGATAGGGTACCTTGATTGATTCCATTTCCACAGTGGTTGTGACTGGTCATGAATGCTTTTGCTCCACACTTTATGGTTGCAGGTTTGCAGCAAATCACTCGAGAAGGACCGTGTGTCTGACGCTGCCAAGAGAAATATGGGCATTTTCCTCAAGTGAGTAGTACTGTTTAAAATAGAGCATTTAGAGTGAAGATGTTTTTAAGAATGTATTCATTTGAGTATTCATTTGGTTAGTTGTCCTGTCAGCTAGAGTGATATGTCTTTTAGTCGAATGTCTCTGTTATGCTAACAGTCTCAGATCTGAGTTTTTGTTTGTTTTGTGTCTGAATAGGACTGAGTGTTATGTATTGTCCAGCATCGCTTTCATTCCTCTGAGACGTGTCTGTTTTGTGATTGGCGTCCCCAAGGAGCCTGTGTGAGGGCCTGTCTGACGTGTCTGTTTTGTTATTGGCTAGGAGCCTGTGCGAGGGCCTGTCTGACATGTGTCTGTTTTGTGATTGGCCAGGAGCCTGTGCAAGGGCCTGTCTGACATGTGTCTGTTTTGTGATTGGCCAGGAGCCTATGCGAGGGCCTGGAAGAGGTGCCTCTGGCCTACATGGTCTCCTCCCACCGGATCTTCATGGAGCTGCTGCTTGACGAGGAGAAGAAGGCCCTCCTGGAGCACCTGCGGAAGCGCTCGGCCACCGTCAACCTCAGCGCCAAACCCCTGCCATCCTTTTACGACAACCCAGGTACGGCCCGCTCTCCTGCCTCAGGTGGGTCATTCTAGGTACGGCCAGCTCTCCTGCCTCAGGTGGGTCATTCCAGGTACGGCCAGCTCTCCTGCCTCAGGTGGGTCCCTCTGGGTACGGCCAGCTCTTCTGGCTGGGGGTGAGACCACACCCTACAGGTAATGGCAGGAAGCGGAGACAGTGGGGTGGGGGGATCACCTCTGGAGGGAGGGGGTGAGAACAGAAGACAAAGGGTGATAGCAGGGAGGAGGCTATCTGGGGGGAAGGGGTTCAGATGCTAATGGTTCAGGTCTCAGTGTGACCGACAGAGGTATGTTACAGAACCAGATGATACAAAATTACAGTAGAATAGCCATATTCGGTTCTATCAGTCCCCCATATGAGCATTTCTATGGTCACACAAGAACCACCATGCAATAACCAATCAGAACAGGACAACATCATTATCCGGTTCCATCACTAGATAGAACTGTCATTTATAGAAATAATGTAGTTTTGTCAATAGTTGCTGTATACATATTACAACACCCATACAGTCTAAGCCACTTACATGGATGGCCTCTATGCTCTCTGTTCCTCTACACTCTCTGACCTCTGACCTCTACGCTCTCTGACCTCTCTGCTCTCTGTTCCAGCCTCTGCGAATGTAAGCATCGGGCAGCTGGAGCAGCAGCTGGTTCTGTCTCTGGACCCGCGGCGGATCCGCCAGATCCTCCTGGAGCTCCACGGCCTGGCAGAGCGCCCCTTCTGGAGGGTCAACAGCAAGGTCAGGAGTCAGACATGTCCTACAGTATCTATATCTATGGAGACGTCCGTGTCCCCAGATATCTATGGTGACGGCCGTGTCCCTAGTTATCTACGGATCACAGATATCTGTGGGTCAACAGCTAGGTGAGGGGGCATCTATACAACAGGGCCAAAACTGTATAGATCTAGAATCTATCTATAAATCCAGAAATCTCTGTGTTTCTGTCAGTCAGTCTGTCTAGGGCGTATCTCCCTGACGTTAGTCTGAATTCATAGTTCGCGACATATTTGTATTTTATCGTTTGCTGTAGGCACTATGGGTAGTGAGGCACTATGGGTAGTGTAGTAATTCAGAGAAAGAGGGGCCGCGCAACGTGAATGACGTCCTAGTCATAGAACAGTGGTCGTCCTAGATGTTACCCCAGCTGATGCGTATGGGCCTGGCATGTAACCAACTCTCATTACCATGTTAAGTAGTATATTGTAGTATATTGTAGTTTGATGTATTTGTATAAGAGTTAGCTTTCTATTCAACGTTGCTGGTTAGCCTAGACCACTAATAACTCTGCTAACACTACAGAATGCATAACTCCTACGGGCACTGCACTAGTAGAATATAACTCTATAGATCACAATGCACAGAACTGTGCAAAAGTTTTAGGCATTTATCTTGACAGTAATTAGTTTCTTCTGCATTGGTGTGTCTCTGTGTTTGGATTGTCAAGCATTCTTTTGTATGCAGCTTGTATGTTGTTGATTGATCGGCTTTGAATCATCAAAATCATGTCATTTAGATTGCTTCCGCAGTGCTGTAACCACAGCATTGTTTTAGCCGTGCCCATACTCTGTGTGGCGGCAGCCGTGGGAGGTTTGGCCCAGATGTGGGTGGACTGCATTTGCCATTTCAAAACCACACAGCTGAGAAACACAGAGCTTAGGCTTCTGAATCGTACGTGTCCTGTCCTCACTTCTCTTCTCTGCTCTCTAGTTGATGTATCATTAGTGTACTGTACCTAGAATTGGAACTAATACACCTAATATATTATTCTATACATTAGGACTAATACAAATTATATACCTCCCTCACACAGTGACCCCACCATTTTAAGGTTGTGTTCTAATGTAAACCCTAGATTATGCAAAGCTGCTACTTTGCTGTGGTGTTAAGTGAAGATTCCGGTGCTTTGCTGTGGTGTTAAGAGAAGGTTCCGGTGCTTTGCTGTGCTGTTAAGTGAAGGTTCCGGTGCTTTGCTGTTGTGTTAAGTGAAGGTTCCGGTGCTTTGCTGTGGTGTTGAGAGAAGGTTCCGGTGCTTTGCTGTGCTGTTAAAAGAAGTTTCCGGTGCTTTGCTGTGGTGTTAAGTGAAGGTTCCGGTGCTTTGCTGTTGTGTTAAGAGAAGGTTCCGGTGCTTTGCTGTGCTGTTAAGTGAAGGTTCCGGTGCTTTGCTGTTGTGTTAAGTGAAGGTTCCGGTGCTTTGCTGTGGTGTTGAGAGAAGGTTCCGGTGCTTTGCTGTGCTGTTAAAAGAAGTTTCCGGTGCTTTGCTGTGGTGCTAAGTGAAGGTTCGGGGGCTTTACTGTGGTGTTAAGAGAAGGTTCCGGTGCTTTGCTGTGGTGTTCAGGGAAGGTCTAACGCCTGTTTGTGTTTCTCCTCTCTGCAGTGGGAAGTCCCCGTAGATTACATCAATGTGATCCTGGCCACCAAAGACAACCTGACCCGTGACCTGGTGTATATCCTCATGGCTAAAGGACTCCACTGCATCACCCTGAAGGTCAGTGTCACTGACACTGCTCAAGCTTACATGCACACTGCTCAAGCTTACATGCACACTGCTCAAGCTTACATGCACACTGCTCAATCTAACATGCACACTGCTCAAGCTAACATGCACACTGCTCAAGCTAACATGCACACTGCTCAAGCTAACATGCACACTGCTCAAGCTAACATGCACACTGCTCAAGCTAACATGCACACTGCTCAAGCTAACATGCACACTGCTCAAGCTTACATGCACAATGCTCAAGCTTACATGCACACTGCTCAATCTAACATGCACACTGCTCAAGCTAACATGCACACTGCTCAATCTAACATGCACACTGCTCAATCTAACATGCACACTGCTCAAGCTTACATGCACGCTGCTCAAGTTAAAATGCACACTGCTCAAGCTAACATGCACACTGCTCAAGCTTACATGCACACTGCTCAAGCTTACATGCACACTGCTCAATCTAACATGCACACTGCTCAAGCTAACATGCACACTGCTCAATCTAACATGCACACTGCTCAATCTAACATGCACACTGCTCAAGCTTACATGCACACTGCTCAAGCTTACATGCACACTGCTCAAGCTAACATGCACACTGCTCAAGCTTACATGCACAATGCTCAATCTAACATGCACACTGCTCATGCTTACATGCACACTGCTCAATCTAACATGCACACTGCATCACCCTTAAGGTCGGTGTCACTGCTCATGCTTACCTGCACAATGGCAACACTAGCAGTCAGTAGTGCTTTTGTTAGTTTGCCTTAGATTCCCGTCCCAGCAGGGAACACTGAAGTTCCTCTCTGTCTTTAGTGTAGTCCCTAGCCTTCTCCTGTTCAAAACCTCTCTCTGTGTCCGCAGTGTAGTCCCTAGCCTTCCTCTGTTCCAAACCTCTCTCTCTAACCTTAGTGTAGTCCCTAGCCTTCTCCTGTTCAAAACCTCTCTCTTTCTCCTTAGTGTAGTCCCTAGCCTTCCTCTGTTCCAAACCTCTCTCTCTGTCCTTAGTGTAGTCCCTAGCCTTCTCCTGTTTCAAACCTCTCTCTGTCTGTCCTTAGTGTAGTCCCTAGCCTTCTACTGTTCCAAACCTCTCTCTCTAACCTTAGTGTAGTCCCTAGCCTTCTCCTGTTTCAAACCTCTCTCTGTCTGTCCTTAGTGTAGTCCCTAGCCTTCTACTGTTTCAAACCTCTCTCTCTGTCCTTAGTGTAGTCCCTAGCCTTCTCCTGTTCCAAACCTCTCTCTCTGTCCTTAGTGTAGTCCCTAGCCTTCTACTGTTCCAAACCTCTCTCTCTGTCCTTAGTGTAGTCCCTAGCCTTCTCCTGTTTCAAACCTCTCTCTGTCTGTCCTTAGTGTAGTCCCTAGCCTTCTCCTGTTCCAAACCTCTCTCTCTGTCCTTAGTGTAGTCCCTAGCCTTCTACTGTTTCAAACCTCTCTCTCTGTCCTTAGTGTAGTCCCTAGCCTTCTCCTGTTCCAAACCTCTCTCTCTAACCTCAGTGTAGTCCCTAGCCTTCTCCTGTTCCAAACCTCTCTGTCCTTATTGTAGTCCCTAGCCTTCTCCTGTTCCAAACCTCTCTCTCTAACCTTAGTGTAGTCCTTAGCCTTTTCCTGTTCCAAACCTCTCTCTCTAACCTCAGTGTAGTCCCTAGCCTTCTCCTGTTCCAAACCTCTCTGTCCTTAGTGTAGTCCCTAGCCTTCTCCTGTTCCAAACCTCTCTGTCCTTAGTGAAGTCCCTAGCCTTCTCCTGTTCCAAACCTCTCTGTCCTTATTGTAGTCCCTAGCCTTCTCCTGTTCCAAACCTCTCTCTCTAACCTTAGTGTAGTCCTTAGCCTTTTCCTGTTCCAAACCTCTCTCTCTAACCTCAGTGTATTCCCTAGCCTTCTCCTGTTCCAAACCTCTCTATCTAACATTAGTGTAGTCCCTAGCCTTCTCCTGTTCCAAAGCTCTCTCTTCTCAGCTGTTCTTAATGGCTCTGGTGACTGTGGTTCTCCTCAGGACTTTGGCCATGCGCGGCAGCTCTTTTCTGCTTGCCTGGAGCTGGTGACTGAGTTCTCCCCGAAGCTGCGTCAGGTGATGCTCAACGAGATGCTGCTGCTGGAGGTGCGCGCTCACGAGGCCGCCGCCGCCCAGGGCTCCACGGACAAGCCAACGCCCGACCTGGTCAGCCGCGTCAGGGGCTACCTGGAGATGAGGATACACGGTGAGAGACGCACACCTCGGCCGTACCTGCAACAGGCCTGCAGCTCAGCGTATACCTGTGACATAAGTAAAACCAGGTTTGAGGAGGTTACTTTTCAGATGTAATTCGTTACAGATTACTAGTTGGCAATTTAAATTGTCTCAAGGCATTTTACAGGGGTCAGTAGGGAAGGGAGGAGAGAAGGAGAAGAGAGAATCAGATAAAAGCAGATTAATTCATACATTCATCAAGATAAAACATATTGCCATACATGCAGCGTATTTACATGATACACACAAGATTAAATGAGGCATACAAGATGGTACTTGGTGACTACAAAATTGATAGTTGATTTGAATGAAATTGAGTAGAGGCCAGTATTCAAAGTATAAGTTATAGAGCAGCTTAGTGGGTATACAGTGTGTCCGTAGTGCCAGCATGCAAATATATTAGTGATACGACATGGGCAATTTACTCATCAGCTTCCTAGAACAAGAGGATGATTGTGATCATATGAGCAGGGAAATGGGAAGTTGGGCTGGCATGTATGAAGCATCGCACGCAATGAGGAGTAGAATTTAGAACGCAGTTGTGAATGGGCCGAAGGAAGAAGAGGACACAACTCCTCATAGTGGAGAGTCTGAACTGAGAGGGGAGGAACACCGCACACACACACTCACTCACTCACTCAGTAGACACCAAGTGGAGGGTCTGAACTGAGGGGTAGAGAGAAGACATAATAAGATAATGGAATTAGGTATTAGAATAGACTGTGTAATATAGGTTTATAGGAACAATGGTCACGGCCATCAGCGTTGCAGGCTATGGTCCTCCTATAGGGAAAGAGGAGAGACCGGTTAGTGCACAAGTTATAAACGGCATGATACGGTAGACATCAGAGAGATGGCTTTGGCAGTTTGGGCAAAGTGCTGATCTGACCATACCTACTGCGACTGGCTGGCAGAAATGATTAGGTGTAATAGTCAGTGTGCTGGTTCACTTGTGTTATTTCTGTAAATGGAATTACCCCACTATCAAACAACGACCTGCATGTGTGTGTGTTGGGTCACATGCAGCACCCACAGGCATTTTGCTGTGCATCGTATTAAGTGTAACATATGCACATGCTTTGAATTATGCCGTTTAAAAATAAAATTATTGATTATTTCCGGCTTGAGCATCGTCACTGACGTCTCAATGCAGCAGATTAGTTTGGCATCCGGTCTACGACGGCATTTGAAAGTGGCCCAAATCTGATTAGAATAAAACCGGATTCGTTGGCCCAGACTGGATAAACATCGGCTCTGTCTCATACACTCACACAAACACAAACACACACACACACACACACACACAGCAATAATGCCATAATAGTTTGACATGTTTCATTAGTAGTAGATCTTTATGTTGACAGCTTTCATAATGTAATAGTTGTATTTAACCGAAACACACACACACACACTAGGGGTGGGTATTGCCAAAGAAGTCACGATTCGATTCGTATCACGATTCACATGCCACGATGCGATTATATCACGATGCATCGCGATACTTGAATCATTGCGATGCATTGCGATGTATTGCGAATTTTCACTGAACACTGTTAGAAAAAAATTAAGCCATTACCAGTGGCTGACTGGCTGTGTATGATCTGGATAGTGTGTTCAATTGATAACTCAAAGCAACTCAGTTCATACATAGCTGTATTTATTTAAACGACTTTTGGAGGTTACTTAACACAAATATTATTATTACTGGATACACTTGCATGTTTTGTTTATGAATGACTTGCCGCAGTATCGCGCGGCCGGAAATGCTTGATGTTCGCCAACCATTCATGCAATAAAAAAAAAAAAAAAAAAAAAAAAAAAAAAATTTTTTTTTTTTTTTAATTAATAATCGATACTTGGCGTCAACAATCGATGCAGTAGATCGTGAAAATTAGAATCGCGATGCATCGTCATGACGATTATTTGGCACACCCCTAACACACACACACACACACACACACACACACACACACACACACACACACACACACACACACATAATTACTGCAGTTATTTAATATGATGGTTTATAAAGAAAAGTTAGACTAAAGTCATCTTGGCTTCATCACTACAGCTTGTTGACTTATAGATTGGCACGTAGGAATTGTTTGATGGGATTTGTAGTTTTTGTCTTTGTTAACTGAGGCTTGAATGCATCTGTTTTGCTTTGGTTTCCCAGACCTCCCTATGCGCCAGATAGTGGGGGAGGAGTGTTCGGCCTTCATGCTGAACTGGAGGGAGAACGAGTACCTGACATTGCAGGTGCCCTCCGCACTGGTGCAGAACAACCCCTACATCAAGGTACGCTTCACACACAGACACACACACACTCACACACACGCACACGCACACGCGCATAAAGCTTTGTAGATGATGGATAAATCCTGTATTCATTTTCCTATTTTAATAGTTGAGCAACATATGGCCCTAATTAACGAGATGGATGTCCAGGGAAGGGCATATGGTCATCTACTAATCTGGGTCTTAATTAGGCAGTTTTGTCCTTTTTTTTATAATCTCTCTCACTCTGTCTTTTATGTGTTAATGTCGCTCTCTTTTTCTCTTCTGTCTTTGATTAACCCCTAATCCCCCGGCCCCAGCCAGCTGTATTGGCACGACTGTATAGAATTTAAATAGATTACAAACTGCCAACGCTGACTGGAACATGATAATCGCATGTATAACATGTGTAACACCCAAAGCTTGCTAGAACATGTTAATCACATGTATAGCACCCAAAGCATGCTGGAACATGTTAATCACATATATGATCTTTGCACCTGTAAAGATCTGCAGATTTACTTGTCTGTCTGTCTGTCTGTCTGTCGATCGGTCTGTCTTTCTTTAATTGATCTGTCTTTGTCATTCGTTGATCTGTTTCTGTCCCTCTGCTCATCTTGCCCTGTGACCCCCTCTGTGTGCAGCTGGGCCAGCTGCTGGCGTCCACCTGTATAACCAAAAGCTTTACCTGTCTATCTCTGTGTGTAGCTGCTGCTGGTTTACCTGTCTGTCTCTGTGTGTAGCTGCTGCTGCTTTACCTGTCTGTCTCTGCGTGTAGCTGCTGCTGCTTTACCTGTCTGTCTCTGTGTGTAGCTGCTGCTGGTTTACTTGTCTCTCTCTCTCTGTGTGTAGCTGCTGCTGCTTTACCTGTCTGTCTCTGTGTGTAGCTGCTGCTGGTTTACCTGTCTGTCTCTGTGTGTAGCTGCTGCTGCTTTACCTGTCTGTCTCTGCGTGCAGCTGCTGCTGCTTTACCTGTCTGTCTCTGTGTGTAGCTGCTGCTGGTTTACTTGTCTCTCTCTCTCTGTGTGTAGCTGCTGCTGCTTTACCTGTCTGTCTCTGTGTGTAGCTGCTGCTGGTTTACCTGTCTCTCTCTGTGTGTAGCTGCTGCTGCTTTACCTGTCTCTCTCTCTCTGTGTAGCTGCTGCTGGTTTACCTGTCTCTCTCTGTGTGTAGCTGCTGCTGCTTTACCTGTCTCTCTCTGTGTGTAGCTGCTGCTGGTTTACCTGTCTCTCTCTCTCTGTGTAGCTGCTGCTGGTTTACCTGTCTCTCTCTGTGTGCAGCTGGGCCAGCTGCTGGCGTCCATCTGTAAGGAGCTCCCGGGGCCCAAGGAGAGCCGCCGCCTGGCCAAGGAGCTGTGGGAGCTGGTGGTGCTGGTCTGCAGCGTGTCCACCCAGCACAAGCGCGCCAACGACGGCCGCCTCAGCCTCATCAAACACAGGGAGTCCTCGCTCGGCATCATGCCCAGGTGAGGGAGAGGATGTCGCAGTGGGCATATCCCCTGGGTACACTCATGACCAAGTGAGGTAGGGGAGGTTGCAGTGGGCATCATGTCAAGGTGAGGACGCGAGGGGGGGGGGTGGTGAGGTAGAGGATGTCTCAGTGGGCATATCCCCTGGGTACCGTCACACTCATGACCAGGTGAGGTAGAGGAGGTCGCAGTGGGCATATCACCTGGGTACGGTCACAATCATAGCCATGTGAGGTAGAGGAGGTTTCAGTGGGCATCATGTCAAGGTGATGACCGGGTGGGGGGTGAGGTAGAGGAGGTCGCAGTGGGCATATCACCTGGGTACACTCACACTCATGACCAGGTGAGGTGGAGGAGTTCACCCAGGTTATATCACCTGGGTAAGGTTTTGCTGGACATCGTGCCCAGGTGAATAAGGGGTTGTTGCCGTGGGTAAGAACACACTGGGAACCAAACAAGTAATGCCAACGATGAAGTTACTATGGGCATACTGCCCAGATAGGGCTTCACAGTGACCATATCATTTGGTAGGCAAAGATTGTGCCCAGGTATGCCGCAGCGGAATCAGTCTAGACATCTTGACCAGGTGCGCACACAAGACTCAATGCAGGCATAGCGATCATCGAAGCAATCTAGACATCCTACCCAGGTGAACTCAGATTCATCAATCTAGATATCCTACTCATATTGGCATACTGCCCAGACTGGGACAGAGTCTGCACCTATCAGCAGGTGTGTTTTAAACACCTTTTAAAATGTGCTGAAATGTGTGAAAAGTGCTTTAAACTAGATTATGATGTGTTTCTGTAATTTTTGCCATCTAACACAAATCTTCCCATCTCTTTTTTTTAAGACTTTTAACACTAAATATTTGTTAAGTGTTTTAAAGCAGATAGTGATGTTTTTGACTTTTTTGTCACTGCTTTTGTGGTTT
>NC_137918.1:6241555-6289055 GCF_963457725.1 Sprattus sprattus
AAAAAAAAAAAAAGGAATTTAAAACAAAAGGTTAAATTAATTGCTATTGGCAGTACTTCAACACAATTCATAACTGTTTCTAACATTCACATTGTTTAATACAATATGTACAAACATGGAGCCAGCATATGTGTTGTGAAATACAACACAAAACAGAGCACTCACAACACAGCCAGCTGGTGAGGAAACCACCTTTTAAAATCTACCATGGGACACAATAAATAATGGGCTTATCCTGAATTAATTCAGTTTCACATAATGTATATCATTTTTCCATCCCATTGAAGAAAAACTAAAATGAATTTACACATGCCACACATCATAAAATACAAATACAATCAATTTCCACACTGAATTAAAACACCTTTTACGAAACTGGTACGCTTTAAGGTCTTTCCCAAACATAAGTGGTTCCAGAGAGTTATGGGAAAGAACTCTTATTTTGGTCCCAGAAGAACGGTTTTCCCAGAAGGCTCGGTGTGTGTGCCTGGTCTCAAGATGAGGAAGCGGTTTTCTCCGAGCTGCTGGGTGGGGTGAGGGGAATGAATGAGCTCTCGAGCGGTCTCCGCTGCGCCTCGTGCTGAAACAAACATCACAGGGAACACGATCAGTCACTGTCCACATTAACACACACACACATATGCGCGTGCTCACAAAACCTTCAAAACTCCTACACGTTGGTTTATCTTGTTTTACTTTCACTATTCTTAATTTATGGCTGTAATACCAATATCAAGTATCCCACATAATTTGGAGACAGAAGTACGCCGTACTGGATAACCCATCAGTACTTTTAAGTTGAGGCTCGTATATGGCCTACAAACTGGAATACTCCCTCAACCAGGCCAAATCATCGTCACCATCATTATCACCATCACTGTAAGCCTAACCAGCATGTTTAGGCAGTTGGCGTGTGTCTGGATGTTTTTTGTATGTCTGAGCTGTAGCTGTGGCTGTAGTGTGTGGGTGTGTGTATTGATCATCATCCTCCCTGTATGCCTCACCAGCATTTTCAGGTAGTTGCCGTGTGTCTGGATGTTGTGCCAATCCTCCTCGGGAACCTTCTCAAACTGCTTGAGTGGAACACTCGTGTATCCGACTACCGTCTCCACGAACGGGGCCATCCAGTCAACACAAGGCAGCAGCTTCTCCCAGGTGAGGCCTGAACAATCACACAAACACACACACACACAGAGTTGGTACTTTTACTAAACCAAGCATTAAGCATTGAACCTTTTTTTGAGGCTTCGCTTTTGCCTTCCTCGTTTACCACGTGTTTACCAATTACAAGTTATTGCTTGAGATTTTTGATCAACCAAACATAATGACTTCTCCACCTCAAACTTTTTTAGAAATATTAGTTTAGACTTTCCCATGACTTCCATGACCGTGGGAACCCCCAAAACACTTCTGACAGACTTGCTGACTTAGATTCTGAGAAGTCAAACTGCAAACACACGTGCGCACACACACCACTATAACCTCTTCACCACATCAGCTATGATCTGCTGCCCTATAACTACAAGATTCTCACTAGACGATGGACTCTTCAGCTGCACTCAATTGAACAGCATCTTACCAAACGTGCAAGAAGATGAAGTGCTCTAGTAACCTAACCAATATTTCCTGCTGTTCTACCAAATTTTTTTTCATCACACATCAATTTGCAGAACCCTTCAGCAACAACTGCTATCTTCATAGTAGAGGGCCTGTTCAGCTATTTTCAACCTATTCAACCTAACTCTTTAAAATAATACGAATTTTGTCAATATTAACACCATTGATGCGTTTCAGCACAGTAGTGGTTTCATTTAGGCGACAGATACAAAAAAAGAAAACACTTTTAAGGGTGCAGTTCCACTTTAAGGCCCATACCTGAGACCCTCTGGACGACCTCTACGGGGGTAAAGTGACATAGGACAGCGGCAGCAAGCAGTCCGTACTGGAAGTCCAGAGCGGTGACGTCCAGGATGCACAGGTCTAAGAGCTGAGGACCACAAACGGAAATAAGATCAGTTCATGTTTGCTTACACACAACTACACAGGCATTTAGTCAGTTTGGTGGACATCTGGAAGCTTCATGGCATGCAAAAACTACGAACAAATAATGTATTCTTGTTTCCTCATTTTCCATGAAGACATACATGACATTAATTTGAATAGGAAATGTAAGGAAAATTATTGTGTCCTTCAAACTTTACTTGTCAATCCTGTTTTGGTGTTTCCATGGAAAACAATACGTTCTACTTTTTACTGTATATACCCCTTTCAAATAGAGGGTATTATATATTCTCTAGCCTGTTCCTGCTAGGCTGCATCTCCACACAGATTAAGGCTTTCAGAGCCATTCGGTCATTGTGTTACCCAAGTACCTGTGTGATCTGTACGTAGGTTTCACTGGAGAACTGCGGAACAAGGAGGTTGGTTTGGTCGTATAGAAATGCCATCTGGAGGTAGAGCTTCATCCAGGAGATCACCGTCTCAGGGCACAGGTCCCAGTTTAAGGCCTGGTGTTTGGAGGAAACACCTCGTAAAGTAAAAAAAAATGTATGCACACACACACGCCTAAAATCATCTACATTACTGTACAACAAAAAGGCGTGTATGGGGGGGGGGGGGGGGGGGCCTACTATCTGGTTTTATGAAAATCAACTTCATAACTCTAGGGGTAAACACACACACACACACACACACACACACACACTTAAAACCCATCAGATTACTGGTCACCAAGGATTGTATAAGAGACTTGCTAAGAGGTATCTATCTTGCAGAAGCAGCAGCGGTGGTGATGATGTTTTATGAGAATTATCTTCATAACTCTAGGGGTAAACACAGACACACACACACACACACACACACACACACAGTAGCAGCAGCCCTGGTGATGTTTTATGAAAGAGAACATAATTACCTTCAGCATGATGAGCTCCATCGTGAGGATTTCCTCCTCAAAACAAGCCCCATCTGTGACATATGCCAACTCCAGGAGCTTTGGTGGATTTATTTCCTGAAAATACAAGGAAGTGAAATAAAAAAAAAATGGTGTTTGTGCGTGTGTTTACTGCAATTAAAGGCAATATCACTGCTCTACACTATAAACTGTAGACACCAAAGCGATGGTTACATATGAAGAAGATGTGGGTTCATCTCTGTAGGCTTACCTCTATTTTACAGGCGATGAAGAGGGCGGTTATGCCTGTGAGCTGGAGGCGGTTCTTGTCAACGCCTTCTTGGGTCAGCATGTACCGATCAAAGAAGTCCTGCGCTAGGTAGAAGGTCTGGCGATGGAGCAAATATGCTTCGCAAACCTGGACAACAACAAAAATGTCATTGCATGTAATCAATGTATTACACACTACACATTACTAGAGACAGCAGTGAATGACAATCCAACAGGTCTACCTAGCTGTTCTCGCCATCTTTTCATAGAAGTAATAATTCCCTGAAGTTCTTCAACTTCGTGCGAAATGTGAGAACCCTGTCCCTCAAATGTTACATTGAGCTCCAGGAAACACTAGCATAACTTGAGGACAACTGCACTCTGAAAAGCACATGGAGACAATTTCACTTGTTCTATAAATTAATTAATCTAAAATAAAAAAAGGAATTGAATCGAGGAAAACAATACATCTGACCAATTCGTGGCTTAGATCAGATTAGTCCAACATCTTTAGGATTTTACGATTGGAGTGCCGATGACAACAAAGGTCTGTGGCGTGTGGAATGTTATTGACTGCTGCCTACATACCTCCATGAGCCAGTCGAGCAGGAGGGACCTCATCTTTGGCAGTATACTAGGGTGGCGCTCAGTCAGGCTCTTGTTGTGCTTGTACTTCAGGTCTTTGCTCAACATCTTCACCCACACATCCTCTGAGCTCCCCCAGCTGAAACGAGGGAAAGGCTTTCAGTACATTTGGCCATACTTTACACACACACACACACATTCAGTATCAATAACAGATCCACGTAGATTTTGAACCCCACTTGAAATGGCACATAACACAGCCACACAGTGATACACACAATGATGTGCCTAGAGTGCAAACAGTGAATGAAATTGATGTATAGACCCACCTGAGAGCAGGAAGAGGTGAGGGCAGTGTACGTTCACTTAAGGTTTCAATCCCAATCATTGGGGTGTCACTGAATGTGTCCTCTTCCACCCATTGATTCTGAAACGGGTGTCGATACGTAAATATATTACAATGGAAGCAGTTCATACCTATTAGTAGCAGGCAACTAGGCTACAGCACAATAATGATTGTCATGCAAACATAATGGAAAGTTATTTGTTGCCATTTATAACAAAAACACACTTGGATCATGACAGTGGGTATTGCCAGAATAATCAAAATGGCTGCCCATGAGTACTGGGTTAACTAATCAATTACCGACATGTGCCACTTGGACTTTGACAAATAAACTTTCCATTTACCTCCGTTTCACCACTTTGTCTCTTGGAACTTGTTCTTTTCTTTTTGTAACATTGCTGTACAAAGAAGCACATTTTGGTTAATGCCATTGTACAAAATAGCCGGCATACCAAAACAACATTCCTATTTGATAAACGCTTGAATGAACACAAACCTCTCTCTTCGTTTTGTTCAGTTTCCTTGACTGTGGCGTTAGAATATCAGATTTGGATTGGAGGCGACCGCTGCGTTATAGAACATAAATAAAACAACATTGGACTAACGTTATAACCACAGGAGGAGGCTTGCCATCTGCACAACATCAGGCCTCCAACTTTAGAAAGCTAACGTGTACTTAAACATGCCAGCTACGAAGCTTACCTTCGTCTTGCCATTTCTGCTTCCAAATAATGTTGCAGATTTTCTGAAAAAAGGTCAGTAGAAAAATGCCGTCAATGCACAAACTAGCTTCACGTAAAGCGCAGTGCTGTTCTTTTCCAACCTCACTTTCAACAATGGGGACAGTTAGCTAGTTTCCTGTTCCTCGAGTGTACTGTATAAATGACGAATGTAAATAACACATATTCTACTATTGCACAGTGCAGCATAACGTTCAATGTCCAAACAATTGACATTATAGACTTACATTGCCCATTTTGAGCCATGTATCAATCTGCAAAATTTAGAATTTATGGGATATAATCTACACACACGCGCCAATTTTCCAAGAGCGGGCACTTGAAGTCGAACTGTAAGAGATGACTAGCTCAGTTCTCATTCGACGACAAAGCAATGTTAAATAGTGAGGCATAAAGTATTTCCTTTTCCCCAATGCCCTAATACTATTAAATATCAATCCAAAGTGATTCATAACACAACCTAAGATTTTGCTGTTAAATTGTCAAGAACACAGTTCACCATTTAGTTGGATTACATATGAGCAAAGTTCTCCCTCCAAAAGGTTAACGTTGGCGTAATGTTTGCCCAAGTAAAGCACCAAGTCCATGCAATAAATGTTCGGCTTAGCCAGAAACTCATGAAAAAAAGCCACTTACGAATATTTAACCTCTAACAAACGATAGGTTAATCATACCAAGTTCCATCTAAAACTCCACCAATCCCTAGGCTAGCTAGCCTGATTGCTACCAGTGTTGACTGTAAAAGTTCCAATTACGTTGACGTCAGATATATGTCTATACTACCAATACATTTTGACTGACGAGAAATTATGTAATAACTAGTGAATAATACAAAGTCGTATACATTAGAGGTAAAGACTGTTTATTTACTAATCCATAACAACACACAGACCTGTATCTTACCCAGTTGCTGTGCAGAATGAATGTGACTAAACTCGCGCCGGCGCCAAGAACTTATATCGTGACATTGTTGCCAATGCGCATGTGTGCATACGGAGATCATTTCTTATAATTCTAGAATTCTGCGGCAGCGACCTTGCAATCGTAAATTATACGAATGTAATATTTACACCAGAGTACAAAATTGCCTGTTTTGTGCATTAAAAAGGAGCCCGATATTGGCAAAAATAGACAATCGCAATGTTTTGTGGATTTCAATGTATTGGATTATTTCCGGTTTGGAATTAAGCCACGTTGCGTCTAACTATGAGATAACGTCCAGGCAATCAAACCAGCAAGGGTGTGTATTAGAAAGTTTAGACAGTTACTTATGATTATTTATGTCAACCCGGACAAAAAGTTGTATCTCGCCAGTCCTGTTGCACTTCCTAAAACACTGGGAGGAGTTTCCCATTGTATCAGCCAATAGGATCAGCACGTACACCGCCATGTGCGTTTTAGCAGAACGTAAACAAAGGCCATATAGTGACAGTTTCTGCCCTTATCACACTCTTATTCAAGGTTTCTCTTATGGACGATACTTTTCAATGGTATTTTCTACTGTTTTGTAATCAATGGCGTGCAAAACGTTTGCCATTTAAAGCCTTTAAAACGACCCTGATCGTTGAAATACTCTATAATGACGACGCTTGGAAAATAATCCGTATCGACAAAACTTGAGTAGCAATCCACGGAGAGTTCTTCTACTGTCAAATACGTAACTGCGCATCTACGAGTTTGTTAACTAGGGTGTGAGGTAACACATTCGCACGTTGTTATACGCCCGGTCCTGTCTGCCTAAAGCACACAGCGCCACCTGTTGTCATAAGTATAAAACTGTTTTCTCTTTCAGTCGGCCGGGAAATCCCACAGAGGCCATTCGAGGATATGAACTTGGCCTATTTTTGGAGAAGTCGATATACTCAATGATCTGCACAATGATATCACGCAATCTTGGTTATATATTGGAATTACTTAATGAAACCTTCATTACTCATCATAACGTGGAAAATACCAATTATAATAATTCAAATAATAGCCTATCAAGAAACCCTGTATTGTGTTTGTTAATTTGGATTATTCCTCAACACCACCTTACTACCGCAGACTTTTAGTAGAATTCATGCACAACATGCCACACTCACTCACTCGCTAACTCATGGGGGCACACACACACACACACACACACACACACACACACACACACACACACACACACAAACTCACACACACACACACACACACACACACACACACACACACAGAGACACACATACACACATACACACATACACACACACACACTCACGGACAGACACACACACACACGCACACACACACACACACACATGCATTTATTGATTTAATATACAACGTCCTCTTAGACCATCTCGCTTCCTCACTCTTGCTCACACAAACACACAGACACAAAAAGCCACACACTGCGTTAGTGCAGTATATTGTTCCCCATCTATATTCCACAGAAAAACATTTTACTACGATTCACACCGCTTGTATTCAACTATGCCCTTATGAATATGTTTAAGTTTTCTGTGTGATGTAATGGATACTACTAGGTTCCCCTCTAACATTTGTCATCACTACATCATTTACATATATGAGTTCTACAATTGAAAGTTTAAAAAAGGTGTAAAGGTTTTGTAGAGGTCTTGCCTCTGATTGTGATAATCAAACCCCTCTCCTAATAGCTGTGAACTTCTTGATAATTTTCTCTAAAAACACTGAGACAGAATCTTTCTGGGGGGAAAAAACTGCAGGTAGTTAGAAATACAATCACATGACACAAAAGGAAAGGAGGAAGCTGCACTTGAAAAAGCACAATGCCACTGTCTCTCTTTCCACTTCCTTCATCAGCGCGCTTTCTCCTCCGATGTGCTCATGTTCGCCAAGCAGGTGTTCAGCAGAGAAGAATGGAGTTGTTGAAATGTGCCATGCTCTTTCAGATGCTTCGATGCGGAGGTAAGGTCAATATACAAATCAGTTTGCTATATTCTAGAAAAAAAATTACAAATGTGTTATTACATCCTAAAACTGTGAGAAAGCCAGAGGTTTGTTGTAGAGTCAGTCTGATATATGATCAGTCAAGAAACAGGTTTAATCTATACAGTGATGCGCACCAAGGGAGAAAGCTGTGAGGAACTGTCACAGAGGCCTGTATTTATGAAGGCAAGGGTCATTTAAGACACTTTGACATGACCAAGAGGTAGGTAGAGGTGAGAAAACCTTCACACCTACCTCAGGTCATGCCACCTCAGTATATTCAACCAGAAATGTTTACATTTTATACCAAGTCTAATTACAACCAACAAATACAAATTAATATAAAATGCATTGGATTATTAAATATTGTCAATCATTATAAGCTCTGACTCCTTCATTCTGTCTTTTCCAACTCCTTCAATAAATAAAAGTTAGCCAGTTAGCAGCTTTGAACAGAGTGATGCATTACTTCATACAGTGGTGCGAGCAGTAGTGCTTTAGTTTATATTGTTTAGAAATGAATACAACGATACTTAGAGACTATAGATACTTGAAGATTTTGACATAAAAAAAAAACTTTTGTAGTGTTTGTGGGTCACTTGCATATTGTTCAGTGTTATTCATAGTGATTTATTCTGTCTCTGTATGCTTCATGCAGCCTGCTCAATGTCCTGAAGTCTTTTGAAAGCTGGTAGTTTTACACAACAAAATACATATTTTTCATTGTTTACAAAATGATACACTACATTTGGGGTAACTCAAAAATGTTTTGTCAAGTTCGTAGATACTTGAATTTGGTATCAAAATGACAGGCAGTATGCATGTTCATGTATGCACTCTGAAGGTTTCTAAGCTCTAAGAACTTTACTTTTCGAGATATTCAAGAAATTCCAAATGTTAAGCTTTTGGCGCCCCACACGAATATCAATACAATGTTTTTTTCTTGAATATCTCGAAAGGTAAATGTTAGAGCTGAGAAACATTCATAGTGCATATATAAACATGCATATTCCGGTCATTTTGAGACCAAATTCAAGTGTCTATGACCTTCAGAAGCTGAGATACAGATGCGCTGGACAGACGTGCACGCGCAAAATCTTGATGTTTGCTTGGGTTACAATAAACGCCAGCACCCTACTTTTGTTCCTTATGGTCAAAATAGCCAGAAACCGTTGAGAAAAGTCGTGCCGCTCATAATGCATAAATTAATGATAGAAATAGAAATTAAGTCGAAATGATTGTCAGGGGAACACTCAACTGAAGGAGGTAGCCAGATAAACATTTTTATTTTGTTACAAACCAAACTAATGTGACTCAACTACCTCACAATTAACAAATAGAAATAAATTGATAAATTGAACTGTAAACCATTTTAATGATTCACATCATTCACATTCATATCTTTGGCACCAACTGCAAGATTTCCTTCGTCATCCACAACATTTTCTTTATTTGCACATTACTAATACTGGTTGGCTGAAAATGTTAAAAACACGAAAGTCTGTCTGTCACGCCGTGGTTGAGGATGGTGTCTCTATGGTCTGAGGCCGGAAACCTCACAGGTCAGATGGAAAGATTGTCTCTCAGATTGTCCTAAAAAGAAATACAAATATTTGAATACAAATAAAAATGTGATATTCAATTCTTCTATTTCAGCAAACCAGTACCTCACCAGCCCAACTGCACTAACAACTCAGACGCAGGAAGAACGTAAGTGCTTGATTGCATTTTGAAAAACACGCTTTTTTAGACAAAATGGCTTCTTTAATATTAACAAAACACTAATTTAGAAACAACACAAGAAGTCGAAGAGGAGGAATATTCTGCGCTGTAGAAAGTAGCTCATGCAAATCACACACATTATGTCTTATGTATCAGAACTGCATCTTAACTGCACAATGCACATATGTGGTGCAGCACCAAACCTCCCTACAATGAGGGACTCCTGCTAAAACCTCTTTGCAGTTGCTCTGCACCGTGACAGGATGTGTGTGTGTGTTGTGGCGGAGTGCTCTTCCTATTGAACTTCTGCAGGTGCAGCTGATTGTTTCAGGGGTATGGTGGCCCATTAAAAAAAAAACGCCTGAAATACAGTGATTCAAGGGGTGTCATAGATTCCTAATTAAGTACACAATGTTTTGATGTACTCTACTCATTAAGAAGAAGAAAAAAATTTAGAAAATGTTTTACATTTAGGCACATTTTCATCGAAAGTGACTTACAAACCAGGCGCTGTACAAAACACAATACAAAACACATGTAAGAACATGTAACCATAAGAACATTAAGGAAGTGCTGATTAGTTTTCAGTGTGTTGACACTAGAAGGGGAATATCTGATTAAGTAATTACTAGTTAATGCTAGTGCAGTGGTGTATTTGTGCTAGTGTGGATGGAGAAATGTACTCTAGCTCGTCCTTAAGTCAACTGGCTCAAGTCTTCTTTCTCACATCCATAACAGCTCCTCCTCAAGTGGCCCTGCTGAAAGAAACATGCACATGGACCCTACAGAGGGACACAGGGTCAAAGGTCATTCTGACCCTCGAGCTGAGGGAGAACCTGACGCAGCAAATCTGTCAATCCCTGAACTGCGGACCTGTGAGCACTATCATCGAGAGTAGGGCATCACCCAACAGCATGTGTCTGTCTCACTGTCTCCATGTCAATCACAGCGGACTGGAGAACTGTGCAGAAGAGGTGGGGAACGGCTGTAAAGTCTTGTCCAAAGTCACCTGTGGTAAGACGCCAAGCAGTGATATATTTCTGAGAGTCGTACAGACTGATACATACCATACATTTACCATGCATGATATATACTGCACAAACATGCACCATTCACTCTAAAATGTGCGATCACCACCGTTTTCTTCACCTGTCGCTCAAGAGCATAATAAAGTCCTGCTGGCTGACGGAGGTCATCACTGCGGAGGGCGTGTGGAGCTGTGGCAGGACAGACGGTGGGGCACGGTGTGCGATGATGACTGGGACCTGAGCGACGCCAACATTGTGTGTGCCCAACTGGGCTGTGGCTACGCTGTCATGGCAACGGGACAAGATGGTCGCTTCGGCCCAGGCAAGGGCTCCATCCTATTGGATGATCTGAACTGCACTGGCCACGAGGGGAACCTATGGGAATGTCCTACTCGAGGAGGCCCTCATGACTGTGGACACAAGGAAGACGCTGGAGTGGTATGTTCAGGTGGGTCTCATATTCAGCTGTATTTCAGTTCAAAGTAATATTAACTATGTATGTACGTATGTACGTATGTATGTATGTATGTATGTATGTATGTTTATACAGTATGTATTATTTATTACTACAACGAGCATCATCTCTTGATAGCATGTGACTTATAGCATGGTCACTCTAATGCAATGGCAGAGATTATGTTGTGAAACTCAAATGATCACATTCGTTCTCACCTAATGTTGTGAAACCCGTGGGTTTGTATTCAAATTTTCACATTCATTCTCACCTGGGCCACTGTACTTAGTCGTAACTACTGCCTCGTCTTCTGTCTCCTTCTTTCAGAGTTCAAGGATGTCAGACTGGCAGGAGGTCTCGACCGTTGCTCTGGGCGGGTAGAGATCCATCGAAACGGCACTTGGGGAACAGTGTGTGATACGTGTTGGGCCAAGGAAGAAGCCAACATGGCGTGTTCAATGCTCAACTGTGGGACGGCTGTCCAGTTCTCCGCCTTCAGTCCACATTTCCCTCACAGCAACGGGACCAAGTGGTATTATACGTGTTATCGTCAGCACACTGGTTTGTGGGATTGTCAAGAATATGCCAACCACCCTATTCTTTGCGCTGATTCAAAAGCAGCAGGATTAATTTGCACAAGTGAGTGTTCTTCTACAATGTATTCAATAATCTGAAATGCTGGTGTTTCCTACATTGTCACAGATTGTTGTACGTTTGGGTCATATCCTGAAATACAAACTTTGATAAATATTCATACACGTTTCAAGCAAATAGTGTTAAATAAAGCTTGTCCCAAGTTTATTTAAAATACCCATTGAAACTACAGTTGATTATAGGAATGAAATATTGTATTAGATTATTGTATTATTATGTTGTTGTATGAGTTGTATTTAGTGTTTGGGTCAGGGTTGGGTTTAGGTGTGTGCAACAGGAAGTACCTCTGATGAATTATCACGGATCTGGTACCCAAGGCCATCAAAAAGAAAGTTTTGTCCAT
The DNA here is from genome assembly GCF_963457725.1 of Sprattus sprattus. Lineage (NCBI taxonomy): Eukaryota > Metazoa > Chordata > Actinopteri > Clupeiformes > Clupeidae > Sprattus > Sprattus sprattus. The sequence continues at coordinate 6,253,531 of NC_137918.1, forward strand.
GATGTCAACTGGTTCAATAGACTTCCTCTCTGCTTTCAGAGTCTCTTGGGCTGCCTCTGCCACCGACACCTGAGCACATCACCATCGCCAGGACAACAGGCAAGACAGCACCCCTACAACAGCTCCGCCCTCTAGAGGGCCTCAAACCAGAGATTCCTGGCTAAATTACATCTCTGTTTTAGGGAATTGAACATTAAATAGGTTTTGTATTTGTTTGCATGTTTGTAGTTGTTTGTATTTGTGCAACCAGTGAAGGTTCTTGTTTTCCCCTGGATTCAGTGATCTTTGATTTGTTTTCATGGACAGCTCATGTGTGCTTTTCAGTCGTGCCACATCATCTCTTTATGAAATCAGTGTGTGGTTTTGTTTTTCCAGATGTCTCTCCGTCCGTGAGCACAGCTTTCCTCACAGAGGGGGGCGGTGGTCTGCTGCTCCCTCTCTCTCCAGAGCAGCTGGCCTGTGTGGCTCTGTCGGGCGCCCTCCTCATCGCCCTGATCGCAAACGTTGTCATCTGCTGCCGTAACCGGAGGAAAGATGGTGGGTCTGCTCTCCCTGCGTTCATACAAAACGCTCCATAGTCCCCCCCCTGTGTGCATACTCAATCTGGTGCTGAGTATGCTTTGGACCCCAGTGTGCATACTCGACCTGGCGTTGAGTGTGCTTGGGACCCAAGTGTTCATACTCGATCTGGTGCTGAGTGTGCTTGGGACCCAAGTGTGCATACTCGATCTGGTGCTGAGTGTGCTTGGGACCCAAGTGTGCATACTCGATCTGGTGCTGAGTGTGCTTGGGACCCAAGTGTGCATACTCGATCTGGTGCTGAGTGTGCTTGGGACCCAAGTGTACATACTCGATCTGGTGCTGAGTATGCTTTGGACCCCAGTGTGCATACTCGATCTGGTGCTGAGTATGCTTAGGACCCCAGTGTGCATACTCGATCTGGTGCTTAGTATGCTTGCGACCCCAGTGTGCACTTCCGTTTGCTTAGTTTTAGTGTGTGTGATTGACACTTCCTGGTCTCCTTATTAGGGATGGGTATCGTTTGGGTTTTTTCCAATACCGGTGCTTAACCAATACTTTGGGATGAATAACAGCAACAAATCATGCAGCAAAATAAACAAAACTTACGTAAAATGTTGTCTTATAAACTTTATAAGACAACATTTTACGTAAGTTTTGTTTATAACTTTATAAGACCACATTTTACGTAAGTTTTGTTTATTTAGCTGCATGATTTGTTATAGTTATTCATTTCAATCGGCTCAGGCACCGAAAGGAAGCACTGAAATCTGCGTGACATTTCGGTCCCGGTATGTACCGGTTGTATAGGAACCGGTGCCATATTGGAACTGATTTTCGGTACCCAACCCTACTCCTATTGCTAAAACAGTAAAACAGCTGGTGATTGCTTTGAGAAGTGTACAAACCCACAATGCCCCACTTCTTCACCCTGCTGCTAAACTGCACACACCCTGACAGACCCTAATGTCTATTGCTTAAGGCAGTGTCTATCTGTCGTTGGTACGTAACAATGTGTATTATTCGGCTGATGTTTTTTCTTATATATTTCTTTTTGACTTTCCACGGCTTTTGGTCTTGGTAGAGGCCTCTGCTTCATTAGTTTAGCGTGCCTAGATACACATTTACAGCCTTTCACTACACACACATACTGGCACACACACGCACACGCACAAACACACACACACACACACACACCCTATGTTCAACTGTGCTGAGGAGCGGTAGGTGGGTAGAACCTGAGTACTGATTCATGATCAAGAGAATCTAGAAGTCTTCAAATACCGGTGTGTAGGCCATCATTTGGTCTCTCTGGAGAGGTAACGGTAGTTATGGTCTCTCTGTAGTGTAGAGGTAACGGTAGTTCTGGTCTCTCTTGAGAGGTAACGGTAGTTCTGGTCTCTCTGGAGAGGTAACGGTAGTTCTGTGCTGATAACTGAAACATTTAACATTTATTTATCTCGGCAGAACTTCTCATTCAGCAAAAAAGCCGCCAGCTTCAGAGCGCCGGAGGGCGCCATGAGAATGACTACAGAGACAGCGTCAACCTGGTCAACGTCCTCAGCAACAACTACGAAGCAGACCACATGGATCAATCAGGTACACGATACGAAATGAAAATTGTGTTCATCAAACTTTGTGTCATCAAAGAGTCCCCCATTTGCTTTCCTTTCAAAAACAAGGACATTTCCAAGTGACCCCTGACCTTCTGAACAGTAGAGTACATTTACAGAATTACATACTCAGTTTGTGTGTCACTTGGGGTGATGAACCCACAACCTTAGTGTTGTTGGCACCCTGTGCCTCCAGTTGAGCCACAGAAACACATTGGGCACAAGAGCTTACTCCACTCTAACACTATTACATTATTTGTTTTCTTCCCTTTTTAAACGGATCGACACACTAACTTTACTTTTTTCCTCTCTTTTCCATGTGTCTAGTTGAGATGGGTCCCCCCCACGCCCCCCAGTACTACCCACAGAGCAGCGTTGAGAGCGCAACTTCCTGTAGTGATACAGATCATGATGGAAGTCAGAGGGGTGAGGCTGCCTATCCGCTCTCTACCTTCCGCAGTGAGTGGGCGCTCGGTCTTGTCTCAGTCTTTATGGCAGCTTGTGTGGACGATAAGTATTTCATAAATCGTCTAGTAAAAACCTTGCACCTTACACTTCCTCTCCCTTCCTCTTCCTTCCTCTACCTCTCCGTATCTTTCCTCTTATGCTGTCTCCTCTAATAAGTACTTAACTCGCACCTACAGTAGTTACATTCCTGCACTTTTTATTCTGTAGGTAAAGGAGTATTCATTGTTACGCTAGGTCTCTATTGCTCGTAGCTTGATTGCTTTCTTCTACGTACGTTGCTTTGGATAAAAGTGTCTGCTAAATGACTAAATGTAACTGTAAGTCAGACAGGAAACTTTCATTAGCCGTGCCATGATGACCTAGTCTGGGAAGTCCCGCCCCACTTCTTCCGGCCAAATTGATTTTGCCTCAGAACTGGGTCTGGCCAAGTTTGCATACCCGTTCATTTCAAGATTTCCAGAATCCTTGGAGCCAATCACAAACTGGCTTTTGGCTACCTGGCGCGCCATTGGCGGATTTAAACTTACCACGGCTACGTTACAAAATCTACTGCACGGAGAGTTTTTAAACATTGGACATGGTGGCCGCCGAAGCACCGCAAAACTTCGATAAGGCAAGTTTTCTTTGAAAACAGAACAGAAACTTGCCCTGGAACAATTCATACAGAAAAAATATGTGTTTGCTTTATTACCGATCGTTGTATCGTTGTATAGTATCGTTGGTCTGATTGGTTAAAGGACTGTCCAATCAGGTGGCTGAAGTGGAGCGCCGTTGAGAGTTGGCCAGACCAACTGAACAAATGGAATGCAGTGAAGGGGCAGGGAATTCCCAGACAAATGATGACCCATCCTACAGATGAACTAAGGGCAATTAGTGGATGGTATGGTGAAAAACCACCATAACTTAAAACCAAACTTATCACTTAAACATTATATTTGCATTTTTTTTTTATATAGAAACTTGTGAATCACATCCAGTTATGAAAGGTATAAACCACCAGATTAAATATGTTCCTATGAAAGTATTTGCTGTTGTTATTACTGCTTTGTCTGAGAAAAATTATTCATCTCTTTCAATTTCCCTTTTTGAAAATCGCACCCATCTCATGTGTTTCTTTGAAATAATACTACACATTGAACTTTTAAGTTAGTTCTTATATTAGAAAATGGAAAATGAACACATACATTTGAAGCTGCATGATTTATTCTTCTGCTAAACTTAATTGGCAATGTATTATAATGAAGCCATTATTTGTCTTTTAAAAAAAATATACAAATACACAAAAATAAATGATTCATATGGAAAGATGTCTACCCACTGATTGTGATAGTTAGTAATTGGGTTGGTGCTCTCGGTGTCTTTGTCTTCAGATTCACGGAAATACACACCAGACAGGAGAGTCCCTACCGCAGGTGTTTCTCATATGAGCAGAGTCACAGAGGAAGGTGAGGCAACACACATCTCCTGAACACTTGAGTCACGATTACAAACATCCTTGTTGACAAAAAGCCTGGAATCATACATTCCAGTTCTAATTCTAATTGTTAGGAAGATATGATATCCAAACTGACATTATAATCAATATATAAATGATATATATATATTGTAGGTAATATTCATTTTATATAATATTTATATATAATTATATTAAAATAATGTATATTATATGTTATGAATATGTTATATGTGTATGTATATATATACTACTATATATATATATATATATATATATATATATCAGGAATTCTTGAGATGAGGGACAAAACATGTCTGTGAGATAAAACTCATTGTAATTCTTAAAATGTGTTTAAAAAATGTGAAATAATTAGATCAAACAATAAAACAAGAACTTATGTATACCACAAAACGTTAATTAATGTTTTTTTTTACAAATATTTTATTATTTTACATCACCTAGTGTGCTGCCTGAACCTAAAAATACCCTTGTCCGAAAGGAAGATTCATGACTTTACAATACTTAAATAATAGTTTTAAATAAAATAAAACAAACACAATAGCTACTATGATCATGTATTTTAAGTAATTATTCAAACTGTATAGAAATGTACTACTTAAAAAATAATATATTTATGTACTTTTTACGTGATTGAAATTGTGTCCGGAGTTTCTGTCAACACCATAAGATTTTTCTAAAAATGCAAAAAATCAGGCATTATATTGGCCAACTCACTCTCTAAGGACCCCTTTTCCACTTCCTGTTTGGTGGACATGCTGTAGCTGCCAAATGTGAGGACCCTGCCTGATGTGAGTCCGCCAATAGGATGTCTAGAGTCCGCCGCTGCCTGATGTGAGTCCGCATGCGCAAACACAAACGGTTTACGGCAGAAGGCTCAGGAGCAAACTATCCAAGACGTGCATTCTCATAAATGGTTTAATATCAACGTATCTGGCTTCTCTTAGCGCATAATGTAGGTTTATTTAACGTAGTGTTTTATAATTTTGTCAACGGTTTACAGCATATGGCTCAGTGTCAACATATGGGGCTATGTTGTATTACTGTTACTAGTAGGCTAATGAATGCACTGCTTAACTAATAATTCAATAAACATGAAGCTTAACATCATAAACCTTGGTGGATTTCAAACGTAAACAAATGCGCTTGTCATTCCACTTCATGCTGTAGCCTACACCACCGGCATTACCTGGCTCGTTGTACTACAATAGTGTCGCAAAGTTTGCGCATGCGGCCTCACATCAGGCAGGTCCTCACATTTGGCAGCGACACATGCCATGAGGCCACTGCTCTGGCTAGTAAATATTTCTAATTTTTTCCTGAATTATGTTCTTTTATAAAACCAGCTATGTCACAACCAGTGTCAACACCGTGGACGATAAAATTCGAGGTTTATGTAATTTTATTAAGAAATAAAAGTTTAATCTAACTTTATTGTTGAGGCCACATGCAGCTAGTGAAAAACAAGATGGCTTCTGCAAAGAAATCACATGTTATGATGAAAAATAGAAGATTTCGTCAACACCGTAATACTCCATTTGACTTTTTGAGAATAAAACATACATTTGTAAATGTATATTTCCCTAGTTATAATAATCGGCAGCTTGATCATATACATATTTTAAAGTAAATGTATTTGTTTAAAAACATGGATAGAATAACACAACTTAAAATAACCTCCAAAATTCAAAATACTGCTATAAGTTTATTCAAAATACATTTTTTTAATGTTTCTTGGTGTCTTATGGTGTTGACAAAATCCCAGGCTTGTCCGGCAAACATGACAAAATGGTTAAAAATGTTAGATTGGGGAGAACTGGGAGATTGTATTTCAACAGCATCAAAAGGCCAACACCTGGGACAACTATGATGTATAAATATATTTAGGAAAAATCTACTTTTTATTTTTAGAAATTAAAAACCCATTTTGTCCCTTGTCTCAAGAATCCCTGATATATATATATATACAGTATATAATATTTTTTTATATTATATATATATATAATATAAAATATAATTATATATAAATATTATATATACTTACATATATTATAATGTCAGTTTGGATATCTAGGTTATACATATATATATATATATATATACAGTATATATATATATATATATTATGGCATGCCGTTCAGGAAATTAACATTTGAATATATATATACAAAAGTCTGAATATATATACAAAACTCTGAATATATATACAAAAGTCTGAATATATATACAAAACTCTGAATATATATACAAAAGACTGGATGTATTTATACAAAAGTCTGAATATATATACAAAACTCTGAATATATATACAAAAGTCTGAATATATATACAAAACCAAGTCTGAATATACAGCCGCGGAAAAAATTAAGAGACCACTTCAAAATTATCAGTTTCTCTGGTTTTACTATTTATTGGTATGTGTTAAAGTAAAATGTACATTTTTGTTTTATTCTATAACCTACTGGCAACATTCCTACCAAATTTCAAATAAAAATATTGTCATTTAGATCATTTATTTGCAGAAAAATGACAATTGGTCAAAATAGCAAAAAAGATGCAGTGTCTTCAGATCTCGAATAATGCAAAGAAAACAAGCTCATATTCATTTTTAAACTACACAATACTAATGCTTTAACTTAGGAAGAGTTCAGAAATCAATATTTGGTGGAATAACCTTGATTTAAAATCACAACTTTCATGTGTCTTGGCATGCTCTCCACCAGTCTTTCACATTGCCGTTGGGTGACTTTATGCTACTCCTGGCGCAAGAATTCAAGCAGCTCGGCTTCTTTTCATGGCTTGTGACCACGAAGGTTTTGACAAGACCCCAGTCAAGTGAATGGAGAAATTGCCTCTAAAAAAATCCTTCGTGAAGTCAAACGGTGTAAAATAAACGTGTTGTTATTGCATTTCTAGTGAGAAATCAATGTCAAAATTGAACAATATAACAAAAAAACAGTATTTCATGAAGCAGAAAATACGTACTTAGAAACATTTTGGTACCATTAATTTAATAGGAAACGCTCAATCCAATATGGCGGACAAAGACGGATTGAGCGCTTCAGAGTTCAGAGTTTTGTATATATATTCAGACTTCGTTTTGTATATATATTCAGACTTGGTTTTGTATATATATTCAGACTTTTGTATATATATTCAGACTTTTGTATATATATTCAGACTTTTGTATATATATATTCAGAGTTTTGTATATATATTCAGACTTTTGTATATATATTCAGAGTTTTGTATATATATTCAGAGTTTTGTATATATATTCAGACTTTTGTATATATATTCAGAGTTTTGTATATATATTCAGACTTTTGTATATATATTCAGACTTTTGTATATATATATTCAAATGTTAATTTCCTGAACGGCATGCCATAATATATATATATATATATATATATATATATATATATATATATATATATATATATATATATATATGTATAGATATCCAAACTGACATTATAATATATGTAAGTATATATAATATTTATATATAATTATATTTTATATTAATTATAATAATAATCAATATATATATATATGTCATCTTATTTTAGCAGGCAACCCTGTTGAGGACTTGGCTGAAGTGCATGCTGGGTACTGTGGTTCTTCATTAGTGGGCAGCTACCAGCCAAACAGAACAAGCTATGCGGGCACAGCCAGTGGTAATAGAGCACTGTTCAGTTTCACTTCACAGTTTCACCTTACTGTCATTATCATGATTTAGGATTAATACTGCATATCACTTTTTAGCTTTTCAAATTTCTGCATAACATCAACTAAACTGCCAATGTATTATAATGAAGCCACTATTTGTCTTTTAAACCAAACAAATGAATGTACAAATACACAGAAATAAATTATTCATATGGAAAGATGTCTACCCACTGATTGTGATAGTTAGTAATTGTGTCAGTGCTCTCGGTGTCTTTGTCTTCAGATTCACGGAAATACACCCCAGACAGGAGAGTCCCTACAGCAGGTGTTTCTCATATGAGCAGAGTCACAGAGGAAGGTGAGGCAACACACATCTCCTGAACACTTGAGTCATGATTACAAACATTCTTAAAAATCCTTGTTGACAAGAAGCCTGGAGTCACAAATTCCAGTGCTAATTCTAATTGTTAGTAAGATATGATATCCAAACTGACACTATAATATATGTTTGTATATATAATATTTATATTTAATCTTATTTTAGCAGGCAACCCTGTTGAGGACATGGCTGAAGTGCATGCTGGGTACTGTGGTTCTTCATTAGTGGGCAGCTACCAGCCAAACAGAACAAGCTATGCGGGCACAGCCAGTGGTAATAGAGCACTGTTCAGTTTCACTTCACAGTTTCACTTCACTGTCACTATCACAATTTAGGATTAATACTGTATATCATGTTTTAGCTTTTCAAATTTCTGTATAACCTTCATCGTTATTCTTAATATGTTTATGTTATTGGGTTTAATAGGCTTACACCTCCCAAAATGCTAAAGAAAATTACAATACTAAAGAAACAAACACTAAACACTAAAAGGTGTTATTCTAATTTGGTACACAAGGGTATAAAGTGTTAGCCTGGTGACACCAGCCTACGTATTTCCGCCTGAATTGATTTCAAGCTCATACTCAGTCTGGCCCAACCCCATTGACAATCGTCTCCAGAACTCAAAATTTTGCAGGACCAATCAGCGAACAGTTCAGAGCTGTGACGCAAAACTCGCCTTGGAGGAAAAGACACGAAAAGCTATCGGAAAAGTTGTCTCAACTCTCGAGAACATCAGAAAATTAAAAGGAGAACAAGAGTATTTTCTTGTAAGTTTTATGATTGGAAAGGACGTCGTAGCTCTTCTCCCAACTGGCTTTGGGAAGAGTTTAATCTACCGAATGCTTACTAAACGTTGCTGATTGGTTAAGGGAACTCCAATGATTTTAAACCTCAAGATAAGCACCCGTCCATCTCGGAAACCAAAATGCATTGGGTTGGCCCAGACTGAAAGACGGAATGAAATGGAGTCACAGGCTGGTAATGGCCAGGCTAATAAAGTGTAATAGGTTTCATGAATGCTTATTGTTTACAGTACTAAAGACTCAAACAATAAACAAAAAAACACAAAACTGACAACTGTCCTCAAACCTGTGCTCTGTGTGGCAGTGGATTCCTTCGACTCCTTGAGCACCTCCTCTGGTGAATGCTATGAGAACACAGACCCCAGCATCCCTCCACGACCAGTCTCAGGTAAGTGGCTTCAAGCAATAGTGTGCAGCAATTTAACACAGTTTAACACTTTTTGAGGTGTGTTTGTATAGGCAACTACTTTGGATGTCATCTTAAGATTCATTTGTATGGCATAAGGTCAAGTTAAGGATAGATAAAAACACCAATTCCTTTTAGGTAGTAGGCACACTTGTTTTATTGCTAAATGTTTAACTGCTCAATGTCTTTAAGGTGCATTCTTTTAGTCGAACAACAACTGGGTAATAATAACACCTGCATGTCTCATGTTGTCTCTCAGAATCACCGATTTATGACCAGACAGGTGACCACTTCCTGTTGCACAAGGGAAACACTGCTGACAACCACAGAGGCCTGACCTCAGTGCCACGCGCGTGCAGCCAGGGTAAATACGCACACACACACACACGCGCCAAGCACATGCACACACACACACATGCGTGTGTGCGTGTGCTTGACGCGTGTGTGGATGGATGTGGAGGATGAAACCATGACCTGCATAAAGTGGAAAGTTTAACCACCAAAGGCGTCACAAGCCAGAGTACCTGTTCTGCACATGGGAGAACCTAGAAAAATCACTGACGTAGCCTAAGGCCCCGTTTACATGAAGTCTAGTTTAACTTAATTCGGGTTCATTTTTCACACGGATCGAATCTTTAATTGCGTAAGGATGGAGCCTGGTAAAGAGACATTTGCGTAAAGACGAACCCGATTGGGTTGAACCGGCTGTAGTACATCCCCCACGGCTGTTGGTGGCGCTTTAGCGCTGCTACAGACAACTGAAAAAACGTAGAAAAAGACAGGAGCACACGGATAAACAGAAGACAGTAGTCAAGCTCCAATTAGCAACGTTTAGCCTAGCTGCATAGCCTACATTTAATCTGCACAGTAACACATCATGGTGGTTAATAAAATCAGTGGTCAGAGCAGACTGTAGGTTATGCTAAAATTAATTCTATTTTGTATTGATAATAAAGAGTTTGGAACAGTGCAACAAAGCAATGTGCAACATGACATGTCTTTGAGTTGTCTTATGGAGAGTCTGCTTTAGTACGAAAGACCACAATGCAAGTAGTGTGGATCCTTGATGTTTCATGGTTTACAATTGCTTCCTATTTCATGGTTTAATTACTAACATCAAATGTATGCTATTGTTGAGGGCTTTGTCCTTGATGTACTGTACCTCTGAAGTGACGTTTATGCTAGCTATCATTGTCTGAAAGGACAAGAGCTAACTTTCATCTTTATTATAGAACGTTTTGAAACCTGCGCCATGGCAACCCATTCAGTTATTAAATAATGCCGGTTGTGTCAGGTGTTCTGGCTGGTCTCAAAAATTACGTGGCTACGTAAGACCACGAAAAACTATCCACATGTAGGTAGAGCAGCACACTATCCCAAATAGAAGCAAATAAGCACAGTAGAAAAAGGTAAGTCACGAAAAAGGAGCCACGTCGTACATTTAAATTGTTGTTATGAAGTGAAGCAGTGGGGTGAATAGGGGTTCAGCCTGAGGTTGCGAGGTGATCACGTGGGGCAATGACATCGTAAGATTAGAATGGGTTGCGTGAATCCGTGCACACGAACACCAGCCCCCAAACAGATTCAAATCTACTCACTTTCGACCCCTGATATGGAGTGTGTTCGTCCTTACGATAGGGCTTTCTGAATAAGTTTCATTTCGGACACAGACAAACTAGACTTCATGTAAATGGGGCCTAAAATAAAAAGTCAATTACAAGCCCAACCTAACACACTAATTAGCAGTGCCTAATAAACAATCAACAGTCAACAATGTAAATTTGCATAACCCCAACGTTCTTCGTCATATTAGAAAATATGAATATGAAGTGATGACTTAAGGTTAGGCCACATATGCACTCCACCAATATGCAGGTGCACAGGTGTATGATAAGGTGTACGACAGCTTTAGTTATTCAACAACACTTTGCCATGTCTATTTTCACCACAGCTTATATAAGGAGCACCTTTCTGGCAGGCCACTCTGGAACAGCCCATGTCATTGTCTGGCACAGATGTACAGTATACCAGAGAATAGCCACATTCAGATGTCCCCATATAACCAGATATATGATCTCTCGCTCTCTCGCGCTCTCTCTCTCTCCCTTTCTATCTGTTTCTGTCCATCTATCTCTCCCTCTCTCTCTCTTTCTTCCTCGCTCTCGCTCTCTCTCTCTCTCTCCCTGTCTATCTGTTTCTGTCCATCTCTCTCTCCCTTGCTCTCTCTCTCTCTCCCTCCATCTCTCTCTCTGTGGTTCTCCTCAGGGGGGACGGCAGGAGGCCCCTCCAGTGGGGAAGACTCCCCCATCTACTCCCCCGTGAGCTTGGAGCCCCCAGAAGAACAGGAGATGTCATCAGACGGTGACTATGATGACGTGGTCAGCTACCTGCAGTGATGGGTAGTCTTTAGACTGTTAATATGATGACGTGGTCAATAACCTGCAATTGCCTGGACCAAAGATGGGATTCACAACAGCCACAACAATCGCACAGCAAACACAAACACATTTCATGCTTTGCTCACACCATAGGTGCTGTAGTTCATTTTAAGGTTATGCGAGATGATTTAAAGGTTATGCAAGATGCTGAAGGTTGCAGGTTGGGAATCTGGCCTGAGGGCAGTGTGATGAAATAAATATTTATCCAGCAATAATCATGTCCAATTTGGAAATGACAAGATTGGTCTTCCTTTTCATTTCTTTTCAGTAATGTGCCACTGTTTATATGCTCAAATTCATTCACAAAATATGACTGCAATTTGTACTTTGAAAATGTAAATAATCTTCTTTAAAATAAAAACAGACTCTTTTTTAGACTTTTTTTGTAGACTAGTCTTTCCCTTAGTGGCCACAGCATGGCGCTGTGCACATACAAGTGGGTCTATCGTCTCTGAACACTCCCTGGCATCTCCAGTGATAATTAGATCACAGCACAGTGACAATGCAAAGAGAAAAAACATTATTTAGTATTTATCACTTTTTGAATTGATTATTTGAATTAACTAATTAATTTAATTATTTATTTGATTGAATGATTTGAATTGACGTTAACTACAGTGCATTATCTGACGTGATAACTGAGGTGGTACTTAAGGATAATATGAGGTGGTACAAACATTTTCTACAAGCATCCATTTCCAGGGAAAGAAGGCAATAGCTACTTACAGGACCCTGCAAAAACACAGTCACAGCCACATGGAGGTTCTGCCCTGTTACTTCAAACAAAAAAGGACATAGATATATACATTGATGTATGCAAACATGAATGGTTATGCATGCAAAGTGTTAAAGGGAGGTTGTGCAATGCGGCACATTTTAATTATAATGCCTGTCTTAAAGTGGACTGGTTTCTTAAGGACAGCTTTGGAAAAGCCATGGATTTACCGGAATCTGTTTTGATCATGAGCCGTTAGATAAATGGACCTCCTTTTGCCGTGCTAATACTGCAGGATTGCATAAAGAAGGCAGAGATGAACGTGTGATATTTTTTGGAATTGTGTGCAGTTTTGTGTGGAGATTACTGTAAGGCGTAATGTCATTAACCAATCCCCTTAGGAAGCACAATCTCTTTCACATGCCAAAAACAATTCCAGTCCACCCGCCTTTACAGAATGCCCCCTCTACTGACACACACACACACACACTCACACACACACAAACACAGACATACACACACACACACACACACACACACACACACACACACACACACACACACACACACACACACACACACACACACACACACACAGACATACGTATACGCACACACAAACACAATCTCACACAGACACACACACACACACACACACACACACACACACACACACGCACATGCACACACACACGCACAGACACATACATACACACACACACACACACACACACACACAATTGCCTTTACTCAGGCACAGCAACATAAAGCCAGCTGACTGCAAGAGTGTGTGACTATTTAAAACAATGGGATATTCCACCATACACTGGACACGTGCACACACACACACACACACACACACACACACACACACACACACACACACACACACACACACACACACACACACACACACACACACACACTCGCGCCTACTCACACGCACATGCACACACACACACACACACACACACACACACACACACACACACACACACACACACACACACACACACACACACACACACACACACATGCATACGACACACACAAACACACACATACACACACACACACACACACACATTTACACACACACACAGACACACAACGGGATATTCCACCATACACTGGACCAAATTAGAATTTACTCTCCAGACTACCCCCTCTTCTAACACTGTGTATGTACCATACGAATATGGATGTGCTATACAGTTCCCTGCATGCTCTGCTCAACAAGGTAATGAACTTGGGGTTGCGATACCGAGGGTGTATTTTCTCACTCGTCTGACATCCCAGTCTGTTTTTGATATTAGTAAAACTGGCTGTTACCTGCGACCTGGAGCCAGACATCTCAAACTCACCTGTAATATAAGACCATACGAGCTATGCAGCAGGATGATGTCAGCAGCAGAGCCTGTTGAAAGGCTCTTTCCTGACCATGCTGTCATCGTTCCTCACTGGAACTTTGAACCTTTTTTTTCACATTACGTATCACTGCCAAACCGTGTCAAACATACCCAAAGAGCAGAGGGTAGCAGAGGGGACCAGGGGCCTTGATCAGTATGAGTCTCTTTTGGGGATGTGCTAGGTTAGACCAGGGGCTTCGATCAGTGTGAGTCTCTTGTGGTGATGGGTTAGGTTAGACCAGGGGCTTTAATCAAGGGCTTTCGATCAGTGTGAGTCTCTTGCGATGATGTGTTAGGTTAGACCAAGAGCTTCGATCAGTGTGAGTCTCTTTTGGGGATGTGTTAGGTTAGACCAGGGGCTTTGATCAGTGTGAGTCTCGTGTGGTGATGTGTTAGGTTAGACCAGGGGCTTCGATCAGTGTGAGTCTCTTGTGAGGATGTGTTAGGTTAGACCAGGGGCTTCGATCAGTGTGAGTCTCTTATGATGTGTTAGGTTACACCAGGGGCTTCGATCAATGTGAGGGTCTTGTGAGGATGTGTTAGGGGGAGGTTCTGCCTAAGAGACCATCAAGATGATGTGAATCTTATCAATCTGAAGTGTTTTCATCGAGGAAAATAAATATTTTCCAAATAAATAGCTCCCATATTTTTGTCGAGGAAATACATATTTCACTCAAGAGCAGTCAAACAAAAATAAGTGTGTCGGTTTGCCTAAGAGACCCTGAGATACAAGTAAATGTGGCATATTATCGTGGATTAATATAATTACCCGATATTCTGAGAGGGGGGAGCTGACTTCCTGTGTTTGGATTTTACTTCTGAAAAAGACCAGAATTGTAACTTTCTTTTACTTTCAAAGTAAAACCTTTGTTCACACAGGCATTGTGGCTTTGCAACATGAACTCATAACTCTAATCCTAGGCCTAGTTTAATATAGAAGAATGCAAAGAGTCAATAAGCTGTTTGCTGTGCTTTCCCTCATAGTCAAGTTAGGCGATTAAAGCAGCTATGTAAAGCACACTGAGGCCCCAAGGGTTCTCTCTGTTTGCTTTTAGTCTGTCCACATGTAAGAACATCAAGAGTGTTAGATTGTTTTAATATAGTTAAACTATTCAAAGAGCTTTTAAAGTTAAACTGTGACCCCAGCATTTCTGTCCACATGTAAGCATACCTAGCTCCTCGTACCTGCGCAGGTTTAAGGTTGTGGTGCAGAGCAGTACAGATGACCCTGTCCTGATTAGATTGAATATAGTTTTTTTTCTATGTTACTGTATTTGAAAGAGGCCATAATTATTTGTCTTAACACACTGTTATAGTATATAATGTAAACAAACTTTACATATATACTTTTTTCCATATGAGTACACTAAAAGGGCTGTTTAAATTAGCCTGTGACCCCCATATTTCTGTCTATATGTAAGAACACCAACGGACCTTGCTTGCTGCGTTGGCCCAGGGTTGTATGGCAGAGCAGAGCAATGCAGATTGGCCCTTCCCTCATTAGATTGTTTTCACGGCCGCCGCTAAGCTGCGCATTAGCAGGGGGCTTAGTGGGGCCGCTGAATGAGTCCTCTGATCCCGCCTCTTGTCCTGGGTTCACAGGACACTCCAGGGTCATTCCGGGTCAGCACACGCTCAAGCATAGGGTCCAGCACACGCACACACACACACACACCAAACACAGCAGGCGAAAGAAGGCAGTTGAACACTCTGATCTGGCCAAGGTGCGGCCCAAATGCGGCCCATATGGAGGGGAGCGTTGAGGCTTGTGTGTGTTCTCCCAGGGGCAGTGCTAAACAGCATCACACTCATGCTGGCCTTTGACATAAAGCTGCAATATCAACAACAGCTCAGTCCCACAGCATGTAACGCGAGAGGAATGGCCACCGCTCAGACCAACAGCATGTATAGCGAGGGGAATGGCCACGGAAGCAGCACATTTCTTCCTTCCTTCCTTCCTTCCTTCCAACAAATTGATGCTAAATTTTGTTCAAATGCTTTAGTATAAATGTGTAGCACTAAAACCTAACCTACATATTTACACTTAAGTTGCCGTCTTACATATTTACACTTGAGTTCCCTACGGACATATTAACACTTGAGTTCCCTTCTGACATATTTACACTTCAGTTCCCTACTGACATATTTACAATTTAGTTCCCTCCTGAAATATTTACAGTTTAGTTCCCTTCTGAAATATTTACACTTTAGTTCCCTTCTGAAATGTTTCGCTTTAGTTCCCTTCTGAAATCTATAGTTCTCCCCACTGTCCTCACATTTTCGCTTTCATCCTTAGGAGCACAGTGAGGGAGACTACTGCATGTGTGATATATTGTGGCAAAATGCAACGGTAACCAAATGCCTACATTCTCTACTCATAGTGTATTCCTTAAACAGACATTCTCTATTCACAACAATGGGTTTGCACCTGTTGCCATGTGGACCGCATGACATAACCATGGAAACCACACATCTCTTGGGCACATGGGGCAGGATGACTGTGTATGTACATTTTGTGTAGATAAACGCGCTACATTTCAAAATGTAAAAGCTGCCTTTAAGGCCTTCAACTGTCAAGGATTTACACTATTTCTCCTCTCGTTTGCCTCAAACATGCTATAATAATACAGAACAATCGGTGTCTGTCGGGGCGCGATCAATACAAAAAAGACCTGACTGTGCGTAAATAATTAGACTGTAAATAAGTAAATTGTTGCTGCAACCCCAAAATGACCAGGGGACGAGACATGGAAGCCAGTGGACTTTACTAGGCGTCTTAGGAGACGTGTTTACTAGGCGTCTTAAGAGACGTGTTTATGGGTCTGTTTCGGAGGAATAAAGTAGGCCTTTGAAAGGCGGAGGGCCAGTGAGGTGCACAGCTCATTAACCCTTTGGAGCAGCACCTTGGTGAATTTTAAAAGGCCCTCCGATAATCAGGGCAAGGGTGCAATTAGCCTAATCTATTACGTTTGGCCAGCGATGCTTAGAGACGTAAAAAAGTTTAAAAAGTGCCCTTTAGTGTCCTTTTTTTGCAGAGCTGGGTGATAAAACAGCTGCCTTTCAAGTTTAAGGAAGGAAAATGTTTGGGGAAAGATGTTTTTCTGCTTGACATCATTTCATTGCAGGACATGTAAAAAAAGAGACGTCTTTAATAGGCCGGCAGGAAGACTGGGAGAGAAGCGCTCGGTTTCCTAGGAGAGAATAGAACAGAATATTATTCCAAAGCTAAAACTAGTTGTGAGAATTCACACCACATTGTTCCCGCCTAGGCAATTCATTCACTTTCCCCTTCACTTACTCATTCACTTCCTTTCCGCATGTGTTGTCTTTTGTCATTACAGACAATGTCCCCTGCAGTAAATATGGGAAAGACTGTATTTACACTCTCTGTGTTGAGATGCTTGGTGCCTGGAAGGGCCAGATGTGGGAGCCCATTGAACCCAGCACGCAGGGCAGGGACAGCTGATTGTCCTCTTGCCTGACTGCCATCAATCCTTCCCTTTGACCGACTGTCAGGCCAGTCGCCATAAACACACAGGGAAAAAAAGGCCCAACTTCCGTGTCCTGCCCTTGTCGAGGAATTTTAACTGAGGGCCGCATTCAATTTGTCTCCGCTCTAAACCCGCCATTGAGTGCAATGATGCAGCTCTAATGCTTTGGCATGTGTGTGTGCGTGTGTGTGTGTGTGTGTGTGTGTGTGTGTGTGTGTGTGTGTGTGTGTGTGTGTGATAATAGCCGGGTTCCTTTCTGAGGGGGACGACATTCAACTGGAATGCGAAATGACTTTACAGCGAGCATAGACCTCATTTGTTGGAAGGAAGGAAGGACTCACTGGTAAAATATCAGACACAGTGAATGGAGTTTCTGTGGCCAGCTGATTTAGTCCAGAGAGCAACAAGGATACATTTTCCTGGTGCCCCAAATGACACTCAGGGCTGTGAGATGTCAGGTCATCAACAGGATGTTTACATTTCACATTACACCGAAATACAGTTTGATACAGTTTCAGTTGGAATGAACTTTACTGAATTTAAAGGAGTACACACATGTTGAAGGATGCTCTAATGCAGACTCCAGATATGACCCTTGTGTTGGACATCAGCCCATTGTTTTTCTTTGGCAGTGAACACCAAAACCTACACGAGTGAAAAGATGGCCGTCTCCTTCTTTACCACCTATTAATCCTTAGGCACATCTGAGGAGAGTGGAAATTAAATCATCAGCGGCCTGGCCTAAGCAAATAATCAAGTTCGCCTGAACGCATGGTTGGTGCGGCAGGGGTGATGTCATGTGTTTCAGGGGGATAATGGCGCCCAATCAGTCGCTGGATGGAATCAACAGGGGGATCAGAAGACTAGCAAGTGCAGCTCTAGTGTTGACTTAGGAAGAGAGGCTGCACACACACACACACACACACAGACACACACACACAAAGATGGATGTGGTCCAGATGAAAGTGAAAGGGGCAGATGAGAGACAAGGTGTGTGTGTGTGTGTGTGTGTGTGTGTGTGTGTGTGTGTGTGTGTGTGTTTGTGTGCGTGTGTTTGTGTGTGTGTGTGTGTGGAGGGGCTGGAGGCAAACAGTGATGCAGATCTTATATATCCTTACAGTTCTGCAGAGATCAAGCTAATATTTATATGTTTACCTTTCCTTTTATGTTCCAATGTAATATCTAATGTCAAGTGTAGATATTGCATTATTGTTTTTGTATGCTTATGGTGCTTGAAGGTAACAGAGGCCAGTACGGGTAAAGTTAAGAAGCCCTATTTGACATTAAAATGTTATGAAATAGAAAAAAAAAGATGTTGGACTGATTGTGCCATATAGGCTGTCATCTGGCTAGCAGCCAACTCACCTATTTGATGTAAATGCGTTCAGACAAGAGTATGTTTTACAGTTTTCAAAATTATCAATTATCATTATCAACAATGATACAATTCCCAAGCAATCATCAATCCACAGCCATAACATTTACTAATGCTTGAGAATTACTAACAGTTATGTTTCATAATCTTTCGTGACGTATGTTTTCAATGAAACTTTCTGACAAACATTAACAACAAATATCCCCCGCGAATTCCATCCAAGCAAGATATTTGAGCCGCTCTCCAAAAATGGACATATCCCGAAACGTAGAGGAGAAACACCTGCCTTGCTCCAGTGACCTCTCTGATTAGCTGCAGACCACAACCAGACCTTCTGCGCCTGGAGTTAGTGTCTGCAGACCACAACCAGGGCTTCTGTGCCTGGAGTTAGTGTCTGCCACCTCACGGCACCACGGTGGCCCCCCCCCGTCAGACGGATTCCAGGCATTTCTCTGCGAGGGAAAGCCAGCAGCTCTGCTCCTGATGGGGCTCGCTCGGAGGTGACTGGCATTATTTGCCACCATTAGGCAGCGCTCTGAGGTTGACCTCCTCACCTCGTCCCTGGAAGCGGGCAGTTGAAACAGCTTTGCATGGAGCTGCCGGGGGCTTTGTGATCCCATGGGAAGGCGGGGAGGGGAGGTGGGGGGGCGGTTTAGGGCCTGCAGAGCAATCAACACCTAGAGGTTAGCTAGCCGGGCTAAGAGGGCTCCGTCGCTGGGTGCTAAGCATCATTTCGACTTAACGTACGTGCATGTGTGTGTGCCTGGTGTGTGTGAGAGTCTGTGAGTGTGTGTGTGTGTTTGTGTGTTTGTGTGTGTGCTTATAATAGGGTTAACCTAGTGTGTTGTTAGCCAGCAAGGCCGGTTGGATTAATTTTAATATGTTTTTTTTTTTACTGGATTATCTCATTCACAATACAATTCATTGAGAGAGTATTGTCTTTTGATAATGGGACAGTGCACTACACTTTTTTTTTTTTTGGAGCCACAGCATTCATAGTAAACAGAACATTGGTCAGAGCCACCCAGAACCAGAACTAGAACCAGAACCAGAACCAACACAGTGACCCATGTCCTCAGACAAGAGCAAAGGTTGCTCGGGAGGGAAGGTATCCACCGATTTGAAGGCTCTCAGTAGGCATGGGAACAGGAATAGTCTGTGCACTACACTACAAATAACAGGATTTTATAAATAATGTATCTGCGTTGTATTTTTGCCCTGGCTTTTACTGTTACCACCAGCCTTAACCTCTAACATCATTGTCTTTCCCGTTTGTGATCCATCACAATAGCCTGCCCTTCATGTGCAATAACACTGACAGACATTCCTCCATCTCTCTCTCCCTTCGTCTCTATTTCTCTCTCTCCCTCCATCTCTCTCTCCCTCCATCTCTCTTTCTCTCTCTCCCTCCATCTATATTTCTCTCTCTCCCTCCATCTCTCTTTCTCTCTCTCCCTCTGTCTCTCTCTCTCTCTGTCTCTATTTCTCTCTCTCCCTCCATCTCATTTTCTCTCTCTCCCGCCGTCTCTATTTCTCTCTCTACCTTCGCTCTCTTTCGCTCTCTCTCGTCTCTATTTCTCTCTCTCCCTCCATCTCTCTTTCCCTGTCTCTATTCCTCTCTCGTCCTTAGTCTCTCTTTCTCTCTCTCCCTCTGTCTCTATTCTCTCTCTTCCTCAGTCTCTCTTTCTCTCTCCATCAGTCTCTCTTTCTCTCTCTCTCCCTCCATCTCTCATAACTCTCCCGAGACCCAGAGGATCCATCACAATAGCCTACCCTTCTTGTGCAATAACACTGACAGACACCCGTCCCCTGAGACCCTGCGGAGAGCAGAGGCCGCTCAGCGAGGAAGGTGTCCAGCGATTGACAGACTCCCAGTGGGGGACGGAACAGAGTCTGCTCCCCACCTCATTGATGTGACACTTTAGATTACTTCCTGCCGAGCGAAAGGGGGCCATCGGTGGACATTAACCTCTGTCCGTGTGGCTTGTTAAGCCCCTCTGTAAGTTGGCTTAAATGTTGTGTTGGCCAAAACATCGGTCTTAAACAAATCCAAGAGCAGCACCCCTTAACTTCAAAGGCAGAAGCATTGTGTCAGTGTTGACATGAGCTGAGCTGCTGAGGAATGAGCTGAGTTGGTGATAAAGTTCTTGGTCACGCACAAGGTTGGGGAGTAATTAGTTACATTTAAAGAAGTTACGTTATTAACATTCAAAGTAATTTTGAAATGATTGTAATCAGTTACAGTTACTGAGAAGAAAAATGCAATTCAATTACAGTGACTAATCAAAATGTTTGTGATAACAAAGGGATTACATTTGTCTGGGAATTCCCCGCCCCTTCACTGCATTTCATTTTCTCAGTTGGTCTGGCGAACTACTCAACAGCGGTCCATTTCAGTCACGTAATTGGACATGCCTTTAACCAATCAGACCAACGATACTATACAACGATACAGCGATCAGTAATAAAGCAAACACGTTCCAGGGCAAGTTTCTGTTCTGTTTTCAAAGAAAACTTGCCTTATCGAAGTTTTGCGGTGCTTCGGTGGCCACCATGTCCAATGTTTAAAAACTGCTGTAGATTTTGTTACGTAGCCGTGGTTAGTTTAAATCCGCCAATGGCGCGCCAGGTAGCCAATAGCCAGTTTGTGATTGGCCCCAAGGATCCTTACAATGCTGAAATGAACTTCTATAGCAAGTTTGCCAGACCCACTTCTGAGGAAAAATCAAATTGGCCGGAAGAAGAGGGGCGGGACTTCCCAGACAAGGATTACATCAGAATATATTCTTTTCTGTAAAAAGCTTTACAGCTCATATGTTGAATATAACATGTATTCTGTTGCCTTGCATCTTTCACTGTCTAGACCGGCTCCATTCATTGCTCTTTTAGTGCTGGAGCGTTTGATTGGTTGTCTTTGAATATGCATCGCCTTTTGGTCTGCCATTCAAAAAGTAAGTTAAAGTAATCAAATGTAATACGTTACATTACTTTGAAGATGTGATTTCAAATAGTTACATTACTTATTACATTTTCAACAAAATAACTAGTAATCTGTAACCTATTACATTTCAAAGTAACCTTCCCAACCCTGGTCATGCATTCCACCTAAGCATAATTTATTCAGTTATTCTTCGCTTTCCGAGAAAATTAATTACATACTTTCCCTGTGCAAGACCATAATATATGATACCATGTGTGGATTTGTGATGTATATGAAACAATCCATCTGAAGCTTGTGGCGGGCTTCAGCCATAAATATCCTGGGTGCACAAGGATACTAAACAGCCAGAGAATTGTAGAGAAAACAGAGCAACTGATGAGACATAATGATGAGTCACTATTATTATTGCAACTGTCACCAAGTGTAACTCATTCTGTTGTAATGACTGTTTGTGTCCTTTGGCAGGTTAAGAGAAGTAATTGGAAGCATACAGGGGGAGTAATTGGGAGTACATGAAGCTGTGATGGTAAAAGGCTGTGCTGAGTTTCAGGTGTTAATTATGCAGGCATGTGCATTTATCTCAGGTCAAACAATCACACACACACACACACACACACACACACACACACACACACACACACACACACACATACACACACACACTCTCCCTCTCTCTCTCTCACACACACACACACTCTCTCTCTCTCTTTTTCTATCTTACACAGACACACTCGCATATATATACCTCTCCTCCCACACACACACTTAATTGAACCCATCAGCACTTCCTTCTCAGCCTCTGTTAATGTCAGAGCACATTTCCTCCCCACTCTCAGCCGTCCTGGAAGGAGATGCAGGAGTCGCCTCTCAGGACGCGGATCGCATTTCCCCACCATGGCCAGCCAACACACACACACACACACACACACACACACACACACACACACACACACACACACACACACACACACACACACACACACACACACACACACACACACACACACACACACACACACACACATATGCACACACACACACACACACACACACACACACACACAAACACACACACACACCACACACACTCTCCATGGCCAGCCACTTCACAATCAATAAAGCCCACGCTGACTTATACCGACCTGAAAGCTCCCTTCGATCCTGTCGCAAATGATATTGCTAATTCCCTACCTTCACCAGGTACACCCACACACACACACACACACACACACACACACACACACACACACACACACACACACACACACACACACACACACACACACATCTGAAAATGATTTTTGACTGTGGGTGTGAAGGCCCCCTGAGCATCATCCAAGCGTGTAAAGTTACCGAGCTTTCAAATTCCCAAAGCCTCTGATTCACCTATGGTGTTAGCACTTCAGCAGAGACTAATGTTGACTTCTGAGGGTCTCTCGCTCAAGTCTATAGTCAAGGAGTGGGAATGGCAACTAACTGCATGACTGATTCACGTCAGGTCTGAGCCCAACCCATGCCACAGCCTGCAGTCATAAGGTGTTTTCAGTGTTTGTATCCTGGGACCAAACCAATCCTGTCAGCCAGCAGTGTAACATCCTGAGAACCCATACACTTGTGTCCTCTGTAATTGACATTTCTTTAAGGAAAACAGAAAAAAAGAGAAATTGGATGACACTTTTTTTTTCTTGGTTCCCAGGAGGATATCGTATCCCAGAACCAAATGCACCACATATTGCATCCAAAACGCCATACTTTTCCAAAATGTGCAAGCACACTGGAAGCCAGAGGATACGTGGGGAAAGGGCAGGTAAACTAGAACCCTGTGGCTCTCAACAACACCTGGGCTATCGGAAAAATGTGTTGGGAGATGAACAAGATCAGGTCTGATAGCGAATGAAGTCATGCAGCAATAAGAGATGAAAGTGAAACTGCAGGAGAGCTACAGCGTGCTTTGGGTGATTACTGCTAAATGAACGTCTGTGATCTTTGAAAAAGAAACCTATGCGCAAGTGGTTTGTTGAGCGTCCCGTGTCATTTCCTTTTGATGTCATTTCCTTTTGACGCTGAAAAGTGAGTGGTGGGTGTGACGTGCGGTGACGACTGTGGTCAGGCTTGTTTAATCACCAGCGTGGGAGATTCACGGCAGAGCCGTCTCATCTGGTTCGCATTTCCAGCACAGACGGAGTGTAAACCAACACTGCAACCGCTGTCGTCAGACAAGGTGCTCTCCAGCGTAGCAATGAAACTCACTGAATCTGTTTACCTCTCAGCCAAGCTATCGATCATAGGTCAGTTCTGTCCCATGCTCACAATTATCACAGGTTAATAACAAAGTAATGCAGCTTTAGTGTGAAGTAGTGGTGATAACACACTGTAAAATACACTTGTGGAGTTGACAGGACCACCACTGTCAGATGCTGTTGAAAATCTCATACCATATCACTGAAAATCACATAAGATAACACTGAAAATCACATAAGATATCACTGAAATCACATAAGATAACACCGAAAATCACATCCGATATCACTGAAAATGTAATAGTGTCAGGAGCTTTTATGCTGGCATTTGTTGGGTTGAGGCACTTTATGGAGGCCTGAGGGTCTGAGCCCTGACCTGTAGTTGAGTTGAGGGTCTGAGCCGTGAACTATAGGTGAGTTGAGGGCCGTGAGCTATAGTTGAGTTGAGTTGAGTTACGCTAAAGTGACCCCAAAGCAAACTCAGAATAGACAACTCAAACAGTGGGACTGCTGGATTCATGAGAGCGAATTCGAGACCCACCACGAGTGTGAAGTAGAAGGAGAACAAGTGATATATATATTGGTTGGAGCGATAATGTCATTGACGCGCGTGAATCCGTGCAGACGAACACCAGCCCCCGTACCGATTCAAATCTACTCACTTTTTACCCCAGACTTCGATCGTTACGGATAGAGAGTGCGGATAGAGAGTGCTCGTCTAAATGATAGGGCTATCTGTATTATGAACAGATCGGACGCAAACAAACTAGACTTTGTATAAACAGCACTTAAAGTTGAGTTGAGGGTCTGAGCCCTGAGCTGTAGTTGAGTTGAGGGTCTGAGCCGTGAGCCGTAGTTGAGTTGAGTTGAGTTACGCTAAAGTGACCCCAAAGCAAACACAGAATAGACAACTCAAACAGTGGGACTGAGATGTTAGCCATGCAGTGTAGTCTTCCAGGAAGAACAGCTCTGTGTCTGAGAGAGAGAGAGAGAGAGAGCGGGAGAGAGAGAGAGCGGGAGAGAGAGAGAGAGACAGATAGAGAGACAGATAGAGAGAAAGAGAGAGAGACACGGAGAGATGCTGAATGAAGTCACACACATTCCTTTTCCTTGTTCTCACTTTCTTTTCAGGGTTCGTCTTTCTCTCACGGTTGTGTACCTTTCAAATGCACACACAGTGTCCAGACAAAAGGGTACTTGACCTTTGACCTATGCACAAAAAGCCACCATAATCTGATGTTAGAGCTCTCTACAGTTATTGTCCTCTTCAAATTGTGACTGAATGCCAGTCTACCACATGAGGGAAAATGTGTGTGTGTGTGTGTGTGTGTGTGTGTATTCGTTGGTCCCTTAGAAAACTCACAGCCCACCCAGAAAAGGGTACCCCGGATGTCTGCTAACCTCACAGTCACCTCTGCTTGCCCTCACAAACAGAATCACACACACACACACACACACCCTGATTGCAAAAGGCAAGTGGACCTCTGTCAGTCCACACACACACACACAGACACAGACACACACACTCCTCATGTCCAATCCCACACATACACACTCCTCATGTCCGATTCCACACACACACTTCTCATGTCCAATTCCACACACACACACACACACACTCCTCATGTCGAATCCCAGACACACGCACCCACTCCTCATGTCCAATCCCATACACACACACACACACACACACACACACCTCGTGTCCAATCGCACATACACACACACACTCCTAATGTCCAATCCCACACACACACACACACACACACACACACACACACACACACACACACACACACACACACACACACACACACACACACACACACACACAGCTACACTAAAGAGAATTGTGGTCCGAGCAGAACCAGAAGTGGCACACCACCAGTGGGGGGCCGACCAATATAGGCACATTTTGATTTGTTGCAGCTTTATGCTAAAGTTGTCTAAATTAACTTTTCCCCTCATCAATCTACACTCAACCAATGAAAAAGCTTTTTATAATTTTTTACAAATTCCTTAAAAAGTTAGAACTAAAGAATTTCACATAAGTATTCAGACCCTTTGCTATGACACTTGAAACGTATCTCAGGGTGCCTCCCATTTCTCTTGATCATCTTTGAGAAGTTTCTACACCTTGGAGTTAACCTGTACTAAATTAAATTAATTAAGGACATGATCTCCAGAGAACCTGAGTGGAGATGGGAGAACCTTCCAGAAGGACGACCATCACTGCAACACTCCACCGAACTGGGCTTCATGGCAGAGAGGCCAGACAGGAGCCTCTCCTCAGTGAAGGACACAGGGAACTGTGAGATACAAGAGTTTCTGGTCTGATGACACCAAGATTGAACTGTTGGGCCGCATTCCTAAGCATCATGTCTGGAAGAAACCAGGCCAATACCATCCCAGAGGGATACGTGCTACGTAATTTAGTGTATAATCCAAATCTAGTGCATAGTGTATAATCCAAATCTTCCTCAGTTGTATTCTGGGGTTTTAAGCACAGTGCCAAAAGCACAATTAATTATTACAGTTTTTCACTGTTGCTAAAACTCGTTTTTCAAAACAATAACGGCTTTCTCAAAACTGCACACAGAAAACTGAAAACCTCACACACAAAATGCTAAACCTTACACTCCCTTTGCAAGATGACTCTTTGCTATCAAATCTCTTAACTGTTCACAAAATGGAACTCGTGTTTTCATTTGGTACACACAGCCATATTTTCAAAACACACACACATACATTCATTTAGTACACACAACTAAGCATTTGCTGCACACTACCAAGCATTTACAGCACACAGAAGTGCAAAATTGAAAACACAATCATCGAATCACACCATATGAATGACAATGACTCATTGAGCCATTTCTCCTTTTGTAAAATGTATCAGTGTCGGCCTACATTTTTCATAGTCAAACATAAAACAGCAATACCGTTGTTCTCACAAACCATATTTACAATTTCAGTCTCCTGTTCCACCAAACAGTAGATTGTATTGACATAAAATTGTATACAAAATGCTTACAGTTTTCCTCAATTGCTTACACACATTTTCTTTTTACAGTAAAGCATACCTTGTTTTCTCAAAACTCTAAACACAAATCCCAAAACAAGTAACAAAAAATGCAAAACCCTTTATATCTCCTGGAAAATGCTACTTTGCTTTCAAAAAATATTGAAAGTGTGTTTTCTTCCTCCACAGTTTGGTTCTCTTTCAGTCCTGCAAAATACAAATACTGTGAGCACACTATATTCTATTGATATGCAGTATTACAGTACACAAGGCAAACAGATTTTGTACTTGTTCTCCATCCTGAAGGTTCTAATGAAAAACCATGAAAACATGGTCTACCACAGTGGCCCAAATCTCATTAGAGATGACCATTCTCCTTCTTCTTTCTCCTCCTCCTCCTCCTCCTTCTTCACCTTGTCCTCATTCTCTTCCTCCTCCTTGTCCTCCTCTTCCTTCTCTCTGTCCTCCTCCTTCTTGTCCTCCTCTTCCTTCTCTTTGCCCTCTTCCTCCTCCTCTCTCTCTTACCCCTCTCCTTCTCTGGTTGTCGATCTTTTCAAAGTTTTCAAAAGTTTACCAAACAAAACAGAGGCTCAAGACACTTTTATGGTGCAGTCCTCACTGCAAATTGGTCAAAAGACTTGAAAGTTTAGAGATTTCACTATTTGTGCCTTGCAGGTTGATGCTTTGAGATTTTACTTGAAAATTCTGTGCAACAACGGAACTTTGTGTACAGTGTTTTGACAACAACGTGATGTGTAATTGACATCAGTGTGTTCACAAGGAAAATCAAGAGTCTAATGCAGATAAGGGAGTCTTAAGTATTTCCCTCTTGGGGCGAGCGATTGATACATGACGTGAAGGTTGTGCAGATTGTGCCGAATTTTCGCTTTTTACTTCTTAACAATAGTGAAAAACTGTATTATTATTATATTATATTATAAAATGATTATTCTAGAGATTGATAATTTTGTAGGACCATAGATGAAGCACTGGCCATACGTATCACTTCTGTCTAAACTTTGCACCTCTAAATCTTCCACTCATGAATATATGTGAATATATTGCACAGTAATGATAAAGGTGTCCCTCCAAACAGTTTGCTGTCCATAGCTGACAGTTAAGCATTTCACATTAATGTAGTTTTCCTCTACATTGATAGTCACAATTTAGAATGTGGAGCTAAACTTTGGGAAAACTTAAACTTAAAGTAAAACGGTATGTGTGCAAGTAAGACAGAGACACAGCTTACAGTGGGAGAAACTCTTCTTAAAGGTGCTGATTAAGGGTGCTTTATCATCAGAAATGGAATACAGTATTTATAAATATGTTTTTATTAGTGTATGATCACCTGTAACTATGAATCGTCGTGTTTTTCTTAGCTCAGAATGAGCCCTTCAAATATACATAGGGAGCGGGTCCACATCCACGGGGGCTGCCATTTTGAGCCATAATGTTTCTACAGTAGCCCAGAAGGGACAAACCAAATCATAGGCACTGGAGAGGGCCTTTCACATTTTTATGGCACCTGACATCCATTGTTGGAAAGGGAAAAGTATTGTTGGTTTCAAACTGCAGCCTCAGTGCTACGTAATCCAAACATAATTCCACAGACTGTATCTTTAATACATACTAAATAACAGCAATCCTACAGACTGTATCTTTAATACATACTAAATAACAGTAATGGACAGAAATGGCCTGGCAAAATGAGGTCACAACAAACATTTACAGACTGTTGAACATCTCATTATTTTTTTTCACTCTTTACATTTTATTGATATTATTTTATTTTGTTGCAAAAGAAAATGTAAAAGTCACGCTTGGCTCTTTGCCATGAGGTAGAACTGTTTGAGAACCAGCATCTTGGGTGAGGAACATAGAAATATCTCTCTATTAAAGAACATTTTAGTTGTAACTAGGTTCAAACAATTACATTGACAATGGGTATAATTTACCTTAAATAGAACATAAATTATCAAAAACAAAGTCTGATTATAATGTACAACTATTTACAAATGAACCCAAAAGCAGTGTGTTGACCTGTGTGACTGCTCTGGATGTAGTGAAGTGCAGTGTGTTGACCTGTGTGACTGCTCTGGATGTAGTGATGTGCAGTGTGTTGACCTGTGTGACTGCTCTGGATGTAGTGATGTGTAGTGTGTTGACCTGTGTGACTGCTCTGGATGTAGCGAAGTGCAGTGTGTTGACCTGTGTGACTGCTCTGGATGTACTGATGTGCAGTGTGTTGACCTGTGTGACTGCTCTGGATGTACTGATGTGAAGTGTGTTGACCTGTGTGACTGCTCTGGATGTAGTGAAGTGCAGTGTGTTGACCTGTGTGACTGCTCTGGATGTACTGATGTAGAGTGTGTTGACCTGTCTCACTGCTCTGGATGTACTGATGTGCAGTGTGTTGACCTGTGTGACTGCTCTGGATGTAGTGATGTCTAGCAGTTTGCCCAACACCCCCACTATCTACTTCCCCTCCCTCAAAGACTTATATAAAAAGAATGCTTTGCAGAGTAAAACAGTAAAATCAGGAGTCTTTCCAATGACATACAAGGCACCCAAGTTTGACTATTCAGAAACTGTGACAACATTCCAGTATGATATACATGTAAATGGCTTAAGTTTGCCTATTCAGAGACTGTGAGCATTACTGTATGATATACTGTATACGTATAGGAAATGTCTTAAGGTCTCCCAGATGCCTCTGCAATCTCCAGCACAACCACAGGAGCTCCAAAGACCACCCTTGTTCACATGTTCCTACAGCTTTGTCTGTACAGCAAGCATCTACCAGAGGTCACCGGTTCGGTTCACACACCCTGGATACACACAAACTGACAAATGAGCTCTATGCCTTTCTTGTACTACAAGTGGCTTTGGATCAAAGCATCTGCTGAAGGAATACATGCAAGTCTCTCTGCCTCCTTTCCCCCTCTCTCCCTCTCTCTCTCTCTCTCTCTCTCTCGCCCTCGTCTCATCCTCCTGTCCTGGCTGAGTGCTGACTCTTTCCTCACAGCGCTCACCATGATGAATCAGTCTCGTCAGAGTCGCTACCTGCACCCACAGGCCTCCACCACCATGTCCTCGTACTGCTTGTAGACCACATTGTTGCCGGCGTCGATGTAGAGGATGCTGATGGGGCTGAGGCGCGAGGGCACGCAGCAGCTGGGGGGCATGGTGCCCGGGCGCATGGAGTTCATGAGCGTCTGGATGATGGCGTGGTTGGTGGGCTCCAGGTGCGAGCGCAACGGGAAGTCGCACACGCCCTCGCAGTGGTACGCCTCGTAATCCAGCGGAGCGATGATCCAGTCGTCCCAGCCCAGCTCGCGGAAGTTCACGTGCAGCGGCTTCTTGCTGCAGCGCGACCGCGAGCGCCGGCCGTGCCGTTTGCCGTGGCGACCAGCGCCGCCGCCGCTGACGGTAGAGAGCGCCGCGCGTCGACTGCGGCCAGTCCTCAGCTGCTGCTGTTGCTGCTGCTGCTGCTGCTGTTGGTGCTGTTGGTACTGTGAGCTGTGCTCTTTGGCCAAGTTCTGCTTCTCCCACACCACGTGCCTTTTGATCTTGTCCCTCTTCTCGTAGAAGAGGCTCTGACGCTTCTTGGACCTGGTGAAGACTACCAGAATGGCCTTCTTCAGGTGGGGACGGTTGTGTCTGCGGAAGCCCATCTGCTGCAAGTCCACCTCCCTCTCAGGGTTGTCCACCATGGCCCTGAGCTCCAGGCAGAAGTGCCGTCCCTGCAGGTGCTTCTGCCACTCCTGGAAGATCTCCCATATATCCAAAACTTCCCAGTGCGGCTTCACAGAGTCCCCCAAGTCCAGGGTTTTGGAGTCCAGCACGTGCTGCGACTGACAGGACAGAATCTGAATGTCCACCGGAACCATCTCAGACACTCGGAAGATTCCAGAAACTTTCGTGTAAATCCTTAGCTCAGCACCCAGTAGCTCCACTTTATCAGAGAGGGTCGAGATGTCAAATAGGTACTTCTGTCTCTGGAGGGGGGAGGTCAGCAAGTCATCTGTGAAAGGAAGTATTCACTTAGTGGTTATATCTAACATTCCATATTTCATGATGATACATTTTGATAAAACTTTGGATCAAATATTTAAACAACATTGTATTTACTTATCATTATATATAGAGAGGATATATATACGCACTCTAGAGAGAGATAGATAGACTAGATAGATATATTAGACTGATAGACTTCATGACAAAAAAAAATCGTTGTTAGCAACAGTCAAGTAAAACGGAGAAATTGCAAAAAAAACTATACAATAGCTGCCTTACTCTACTGCTTTAAAAAAAAAAATCATGTTACATTAACATGTTTAGTATACTCTTAACCATTAACATCACATCAATATTATGCTATTTAAAATCACTATTAGTAGACAGATAGATAAATTAACCAACCTTGTCCAACATCCACAAAACTTGTAATAGTGTTGGCAGCCTTGGATGCTCGAAAAAAACTTGCATTAAGTCCCAACTTTTCCGCTGCTGAGAATGTTTTGTAGATGGAGAGCATGTATTCGTGTGGCTTTATGGAGTCTTTGAATCCTCGGCCCCGCTGAGAAATTTTACCGTTTGGTGATGACAACGGTGTGGATGTGTAGATATCCTTCATCTTTTTTGTTGCTTTTTGCTCGTCAAAGATCTTACCCGCTTTACTAATTGGAGCCGAGGGTAAGAACACAGACATAGCTTGAAGACACGTTAAGTCCATACAACAGGTAAAAACCACCAAGATAATTGTGAAACGAAATGCACTCATGCTGGGGGTATCCTAGACAAACGTCTTGAAAAGGAAAACTAAAAAATAACATACAATAGGCCAGCTAAATGACGCATGAAGAGTTGAAGGTGCAAGGAAGGTATGTCAAGTGAAGTGTTCTCAGACGGCATGAAGACCACCACGCCAACCTTAACCCGCCCTCCTCAATACAATACAGCCTCCGACTAGCCAAGGCAACAATTTACCGTTTCTTCCGAAGCAGAAAAAGGAGGTAGCCCAGGCTTGATTGACTCTTGAAACTCAGCTTAATTTCCCCTCGCTACTCTCTGCCTCCCATGCTAGTATAGTATATAGTATAGTTGAGGACCAAATAAGTAGGGGCCTATGCTGAGGACCAAAGTAGGTAAAATCTCCATCAAATACAAATAAACATCCGTATAGTAAAATATTAGGTGTTTTTTAATTATTATTATTTTTAGAGTAGATGATTAACCCACTGCTACCCTATAAAAGTTTAACTCTCAGTTTGGCCAACGACGTATATGCTATCTGAAATCTAAACTATCTACATGAATATGCTAATAATTTCTTCCAGAGCCTCGTCATATTTTTTCCCTGTCATTTTCAAAGTTGCACTCAGACTCTTTCTCGATCGTTTCTAAATAATTTCCTACCTCAGCATTTGATCTCTAATGGTATAATTTTGCCGACACATAACTCATACAAACACTATTTGGAGTTTTATATGTGATGTATAGACTCGAGACTGATGGTGCAAGTGAGATGCCCACGTTATGATTGTGAACCGTTAGAGGTATTACTCTGCCCTCTTGTGGACACACGCGAACACAACAACAGCAACATCGGCTTCCAGTTTTACAGTGTTGATAGGCCACGTAATAGCAGCCAGAATGGCAAGTTCACATCATCAAACTATAACTATTTACTGTATTTGCACAGCAGCAAGACGTAAACAAACTCCATTCACTACTTTGGACTGGAAGACTACAGTGTGGCTTACCATAATTGGTCGGCTGTTATATGGGTTAGGTTAAGGTGTTGGGTAAGTTGTTCAGTACTTGCATGTGACAGTGAGAGGATTGGAAACTGTTGGAAGCCCCAGACCACTTGGAATTTAACATCTTAAAAACGAAATAAAAAAAATTAAAAACAGAAGCAAGTAACAACCCTTAGCCTTTACACTTCTAACTTAACACTCTGACTTAGGTTCTACTATCTCAGCACCAAGGATAGTAACTTTGCCCCTTCATTTGTTTATCTAAAATTATTTAGTTAAAATAAAACAATATAATAATTGTGGTGTATGACAGGAAAACACATTTATTTAGTGAACAAAAGTATGTGACTGACAATAAGATTAGATAAAAAACTAAAACTAAAATTAAGTAATAAGAATAATTAAAATGAATTATTATTATTAAAATATAATTTAAAGCACAACCATGATAAATATAATGCTAATACTAATGATTATAATGATGATGGTGACAATGACGACGATGATAACAAACACTGAAATTATGAATATATATTTATTTATGCTATATTTATCTATCTAATTATAAAAATGCTGTTTAAAAAGGTGAGTTTTTAAATGCTTTTTGAATGTACCAAGTCTGTCACCGGAACAGACAGCACTAGGTCTACAATTTCTCAAGTGGAACATTTCCCCCTATGCCTCACTAGCAAATCTCATTTGATGGACTGTCACAGTCTGTCCATAAGAAATGGTGGAAAATATTCATTGTCTATCAAGAAAGGAGAAGTGATGTGTCTGATGGACAAACTGTCCAGATGAGTCTCTGCGACGAGAGTGTGGCCCTCACCTCGTTCCAGGTGGGGTCGGAGGATGGTGGTCCGGGGGGGGGGGGGGGGGGTGGGGGGGGGGGGGATAACAATGTTGCTGTGGACCGTGGGCGTTTTGTTGACAAGGCTAAATGTGAAATCCAGTGTTGAATCCTCACTATTGGTGGTGTGAGTGGTCTGCTGCTGATCTCATCGATTGTGGTCTAAAGACTTCATGACTGGTTCATGACTGTTGTCATAATGTGTCATTCGGTGTTTGTACACACAGCTAACCCTAACCCTAACCCTAACCCTACAAACACCGAATGACACATTATGACAACAGTCATGAACAAGTCATGAACAAAAATGACGTGTCATTAATGTGTATGACATGTGTCATGTCATTCTTATGACAGTGTCATGTCACCCTTATGTAGACCCCTTCAAATAAAGTGTTACCCAATAATCACTATAACAAAAGACAACATAAGCTTGCTGCTGGTTAGCTTGCGTAGCTTCCGTTAGCTAACCAAACCATGGTAAACAAAACAATAAAAAACCTTCAATCCCAGTGTAAAACCCACAAC
This sequence comes from Sprattus sprattus, assembly GCF_963457725.1. Taxonomy (NCBI): domain Eukaryota; kingdom Metazoa; phylum Chordata; class Actinopteri; order Clupeiformes; family Clupeidae; genus Sprattus; species Sprattus sprattus. The sequence continues at coordinate 6,287,642 of NC_137918.1, forward strand.
TTTGGACAGTACTTGACCACAAGAGTGTTTCAGGCACTATTAATGACGGTTTTCTTATTTTCTACATTGTAGATTAATACTGAATGCATTTAATCTACGAAAGAACATATCTGGAATGATGTACTAAGTAAAAAGTGTTATATACCATGTAGAAAATGATAAAAGTAAAAAAAAAAAAAAACGTTCGACTGGTACTGTATTTGACGCATCCACAGGAGGCCTACTACATCATCCACAGGAGGCCCACAGCATCCACAGGAGGCCCACCACATCATCCACAGCTGGGCTATGCAGGTAATGCAGATATTTTTCCCAGTGCAGATTTCCAGATGGATGAAGTGGTGGCTCTATGTAGAGGGGTCCTTAAATAGCCCCCATTAAACCTTATGCATTCGTAATCACCCATCCCTCTCATTCCAGAGATGCATTAGTAATCACCCATCCCTCTCATGCTAGAGAAAGAGAGACGCCCCCCCACCACCACCACCCATCAGAGCCCCTCTCCACCACGTACCTTCACCCATCTCTCTAATTCCTCTCCTCTCCTCTCCTCTCCTCTCCTCTCCTCTCCTCTCCTCTCCTCTCCTCTCCTCTCCTCTCCTCTCCTCTCCTCTCCAGTCCCCCACCCCATCCTGACTGAATGTCCGTCTTACAAATGTCCTTCTGTACAGCTCTAAACCTAACCCTGTCCAGCTCTTGGTGATAAGACCACCATCTGGACCTCAGCCTGTAGACGTTAGCACACTCAAAAAAGTGAACTCTGTGAGTTGCTGAATGAAATAAATGTACTTATATTCAACTTAATTAACATGTCTGTGTTTGGTTTTCAAATCTAGTCCACTTTAGTTAGTCTAACTTAAAATGAAAACTTGTTAAAGCAAAAGAAGCCAGCTATATTAATTCAACATAACACTGTTGAGTGAATGGCACAAATACATGTACCTCTTAAATGTAGTCCACTTTAGTAAGTCTAACTTAAAATGAACAATTACCTCTAAAATGTAGTCCACTTTAGTTAGTCTTACTTAAAATGAACAATCACCTCAAATCTAGCCCACTTTAGTAAGTCTAACTTAAGTCTTACTTTAAATGCTTAATCACCTCTAAATCTAGTCCACAAAGTAAGTCTAACTTAAAATGAAAACTTGTTAAAGCAAAATAAGCCAGCTTAGTTTATTCAACACAACACTGTTGAGTGAATGGCACGATCACCTATACAATCTAGTCCACTTTAGTAAGTCTAACTTAAAATGAAAACTTGTTAAAGCAAAAGAAGCCAGCTAAGTTAATTCAACATAACACTGTTGAGTGAATGGCACAATCACCTCTATTCAAGAATGTCCTAGATGGGTTTCTGTAGGTCTTACATTGCACATGCTCAGAAGCTGTCTCCACTTTGAGTGTGATGCTGTGT
>NC_137918.1:6311555-6316555 GCF_963457725.1 Sprattus sprattus
TTATGATCCCGTGAACCAGGTACCTATGACCACGGAAGCCCATTTAGAGGCCTTAGCTCCTGCATGTGTGGGGCCCTGCCCTCTGACTGCTGTGTTGGCTGGAGGACAGGACGGAGGCACAGATGGAGGAGTGGACGGAGGAGAGGACGGAGGAGTGGACGGAGGGGTGGACGGAGGAGCAGACGGAGGAGTGGACGGAAGAGCAGACAGAGGAGTGGACGGAGGAGCGGACGGAGGAGTGGCTGGAGGAGCGGCTGGAGGAGAGGACGGAGGAGCGGACGGAGGAGCAGACGGAGGAGAGGATGGAGGAGAGGACGGAGGAGAGGACGGAGGAGTGGCTGGAGGAGCGGCTGGAGGAGTGGCTGGAGGAGCAGCTGGAGGAGAGGACGGAGGAGCGGACGGAGGAGCAGACAGAGGAGAGGACGGAGGAGAGGACGGAGGAGAGGACGGAGGAGTGGCTGGAGGAGCGGCTGGAGGAGAGGATGGAGGAGCGGACGGAGGAGAGGACGGAGGAGCAGACGGAGGAGAGGACGGAGGAGAGGACGGAGGAGCAGACGGTGGAGCAGATGGAGGAGCAGACGGAGGAGTGGACGGAGGAGCAGCTGGAGGAGGAGACGGAGGAGCGGACAGAGGAGCTGATGGAGGAAAGTCTGGAGGCACAGACGGAGGAGCGGACGGAGGAGAGGCTGGAGGAGCGGCTGGAGGAGCGGCTGGAGGAGCGGCTGGAGGAGTGGACGGAGGAGCAGACGGAGGAGCGGACGGAGAAGTGTAGCAGATGTTACCTCAGGCAACAGGAATGGAGCTGCACAGCAGGGTGGAGCGGGAGCAGCCTACGCTTTTGAATGGTCTCCATGGAAACGTGCACGTAAACACTGCTGGAAAGCCCCCGTTCAGTCTGCTGCTCAGAAGTTGACCGCTCTCTTCTTTCGCACACACACACACACACACACACACACACACACACACACACACACACACACACACACACTCTCACACACACACACACACACAGACATTCTAGACAAGCCTATATAATACCTTATAAATAGGCTATACTCCGGTATGATTCTAGACAGGCCTATATAGTCTTTTATAAATAGGCTATACTCCTGTATCATTCTAGACAGGCCTATATAGTCTTTTATAAATAGGCTATACTCCTGTATCATTCTAGAAAGGCCTATATAGTCTTTTATAAATAGGCTATACTCCTGTATCATTCTAGACAGGCCTACTGTAAATAGACCATTATAAATAGGCTATACTCCTGTATGATTCTAGACAGGCCTATATAGTCTTTTATAAATAGGCTTTACTCCCATATCATCCTAGACAGGCCTATATAGTCCTTTATAAATAGGCTATACTCAGCTATACTATGATTGGTAGCAGATATGCCAGATCAGACGCAGGGCCTGTGAACGGGTAAACAAACATGACTAAGCATCATGCACACATGCACTCATGCACCCTACTTAGATTCTCCAAATGCCGATTTAATTTAATGTTCTAGGACTGAAGAAGGAAAATGGATAAACAAGAAGGTCTCATAGGCTACATTGTTTACATGCACACAACAGAAGCAGAGAGATAGACAGAGAGAAAGAGACAGAGAGAGAGGGAGAGAGAGAGGGGGAGAGAGAGATACAGAGAAAGAGAGAGACAGAGAGAGAAGAAGACAGAGAGGGAGAGAGAGAGGGATACAGAGAGAGAGGGAGAGATAGAGAGAAAGGAAGACAGAGACAGAGAGAGACAGAGAGAGAGAGAGATGGCACTATAAATGAAACCAGTTGTCATGCCTTATTTTTATGCTTAATGAGCCAAGCGATCACCCCACCAACCACATCTCTGTGGACACAGGTGTTAATACGCAGCCTTTGCATTCAGTAGGCTAAGCACGTTTAGTTAGCAACTATACCAATGAGAGGCCTTAAGACTCCTCACACACTGGAGAGCAGGCACATACTACTGAGAGGCCACCACTCTCTTCACAGAAACAGTCTTAGGAGAGCAGGCACATGAGGGCCTGAGAGGGCACCACGCACATAAACACACACAGGAGAGCGGGAACATACTACTGAGAGGCAACCACACTCCTCATAGAAACAGTCACAGGAGAGCGGGCACATACTACTGAGAGCAACCACACTCCTCACAGAAACAGTCACAGGAGAGCAGGCACATACTACTGAGAGCAACCACACTCCTCATAGAAACAGTCTTAGGAGAGCGGGCACATACTACTGAGAGGGGAACAACGTTCCTCAAAGAAACAGTCACAGGAGAGGGGGAACAGACGCAGGGGACGGAGACGCTGCTGGGGAGGTTTGCTTTTAAAGTGGGCTAGCCATCACCCAAGACCCACGCATCATCGGGCTGGATCTGTTGGTCCAGGGGTCCTCCTCATCGCCACCGGCAGCCAGGGTCATCACTAGTCAAGGGGAGCCACCGCACAGGGATCCTCCACAACATGCCTCTAGTCCGAGGGTCCACTACGCCACTGCCTCTAGTCCCTGGGTCCACTACGCCACTGCCTCTAGTCCGAGGGTCCACTACGCCACTGCCTCTAGCCCGAGGGTCCACTACGCCACTGCCTCTAGTCCGAGGGTCCACTACGCCACTGCCTCTAGTCCCTGGGTCCACTACGCCACTGCCTCTAGTCCCTGGGTCCACTACGCCACTGCCTCTAGTCCCTGGGTCCACTACGCCACTGCCTCTAGTCCATGGGTCCACTACGCCACTGCCTCTAGTCCGAGGGTCCACTACGCTGCTGCCTCTAGTCCGAGGGTCCACTACGCTGCTGCCTCTAGTCCATGGGTCCACTACACCACTGCCTCTAGTCCATGGGTCCACTACGCTGCTGCCTCTAGTCCCTGGGTCCACTACGCTGCTGCCTCTAGTCCGAGGGTCCACTACGCCACTGCCACTATCTATCTATTGGCTGGGAGGTGAAGCTACATGTCTACCATTGCGACATCTGTTCAGCCAAGACGGGCCGACCCGGTGACCTATACACCGCCGCGGCGGTACCAGAAGGGGGCCGACCCGCCAACCTACACCCCACCGCAGCTGTACCAGGAGGGGGTGACCCACAGCCCGTTGTGGCGGAACCAAGATGAGGCTGTGTGGGTTTATGGCCAAGTGCTATGGGCTCTCATTGGGCAGACATTTTCATCCCTTTATGAACACTTCCCATAAGGCCGCATTTCTGCAGACTTCACCTGAGGGAGTTACCCACAGTTCATAGCGTTGTGGCGTAAAGCACAGGGTTACCAGGGGCAGTTGGAAAGTGTGAACAGAGGGGGACGTGAGAGGTTGCAACATGCTGTCCCATTCCTGTTTGTATCATTTGGAGCCCTTGAGCACTCAAACACTTACCAGGTAATGTCAACTACGTCTGAGAGGGCTCAGGTGTTAGGCCCCCAGCGCCATGCTAATCTACCTCAGAGCAGATTATAACTGCTGAAGGCCTACATGCATGTCATGTTTTCCTGACAGGACCTGTAGATTGAGACAATCTTACAACATCATAAAACGCCCAGGTAAAGAAAAGTATTGTAGGAAAGGTGAAGATAGATAGATAGATAGATAGATAGACAGACAGATAGACAGACAGATAGATAACTTTATTGCTCCCCAAAGGGAGATTGCAGAGTTGCAAAAGCAATTCAAACCACAACACAGTATAACTTACACAAAATTACGAGACACACAAAAACACAAAACAGACATAATGTACACAAAAACACATAACAAATTCATATATTACAACCTACAATACAACTAGATAGAATTAATAGTATAAAAATTGTATTTGAGATAAACCTCTGCACAAATTAAATATAGAATGTGCATCGTGCATTTCCACTCAATAAGCCTCTTCTCTCCTCTCTCGGCACAGAGGGGAGTCATTATATATTGCTATTGCAGTGGGCAGGAATGACTTCCTGTGGCAATCCTTATTACAGCGGAGTTGAAGGAGCGTCCAACTGAAAACACTGCTGTCTGACCAGTAGGTCGTGCAGGGGATGTGAAGTGTTGTCCATTATGTTGAGCCGTCTGTTTGTTTACGTAATGTAGACCTCTGGACGCTCGCCTGTGGCTTGGTTTCATTCCTCTTTTGCATAGAGTACAAACCTTCAGCTTTAATAGCTGGGCCAGCCAACTGCTCCATATTTGGATTACACACACACGCACGCACGCACGCACGCACACATACACACACACACGCGAGAGGGAAGGGGAGGGGAGGAGGGGGAGGGGAGTAGAGAGCGATAGAGCTATTAGCTCGGCTGCAGCAGATATCATTCAACTAGTAGAGGGGAGACGCTTCCACCGTCAGCGGCACAGGAGGGACAGGGAGCCCCGGCAGCACGCAAGAGAGGCGCAGACTCCAAAGCCCCTATCACCGCACAGTAAGTCATGGCCTGGACTGTCATTCAGACTTTTTCCCGAACCACTCGCATCGAGAAAATGGCTGGAAGTAGCCTACCAGTAGACGCGACGGATCCGAGACGGTCCTCCATAAAAAAAGGCTTTTGTAACATGTTAAGTTTGTGCTTTATATCTTTTAAGTTTAGTATTTGCACTATCATGTTAATCGGTGTTTGGCGTTCACGTTGTCATACTTGTCACTTCAAACTATACCTTGCAACTGCATGTAAAGTGCGAGGCGGCAGAGCGCCGGTGACGGGGAACAGGAACCGAGCGAGAAGCGCTCTCGTTGGGCTTGTTCGGGGCAGGAGCGCTACTTAACTGCGCCACTACACCGCGTCTGATTACATTGCAAAGAGCTACTTCCTCGTAATCGCGCTTCTCGTAGTACTCCACTACGCTATCTCACTTTAAAAGCTCTTAGTTCCTCTTACGTGGCCGTGGCGACTTTTGCTTAGTCAACATTTTGTTCTCAGCGGGGAAACATTGCAGCCTTAACAAGAAATTGCAATTGCGGAAGTATATTTTTTCTCATTATATATATGTTTGACAACCATGGAAACCAA
>NC_137918.1:6334055-6336555 GCF_963457725.1 Sprattus sprattus
ACTCATGGACCTCAACTTTAAGGTCTCCAAGCCTACAGTTGATTAGATCCGTGGACTGCACCTTTAAGATCTCATATCATACAGGCATACAGTGCCGCAGCTGAAACAATAGCAGGCATGTTTCAGACGCACACACTCACCTCTCTCACACACACACACACACACACACACACACACACACACACACAATAGCAGGCATGTTTCACACACACACACACACACACACACACACACACACACACAATAGCAGGCATGTTTATCTCTCTCTGATTCAAATCACAAGGTGCATCACATGGACACACACATTGCAGTCATTTAGACAGGCCCTTCAGTCGTTTGGGCTGTGATTAATGTGTTTACAATAGCACACACACACACACACACACACACACACACGCTCAAACCTCACCAGACCTCGCTGGGTACTGCTCTCACGACACACGGAAGAGGGCCAGCGTGAAACGAAAGCAAGGCTGGGAACTGTGTGTTCCTTCAGTGGTGTGTGTGTTGTGTGTGTGTGTGTGTGTGATAGTGTATGTGTGTGCTCACACGCACGCCGCATGCCCACACACACACTCACACTCACACTCACACTCACACTCACACTCACACTCACACTCACACTCACACTCACACACGCCCACAAACACACACACTCACACTCACACTCACACTCACACTCACACACACTCAAACTCACACACACGCACACACACGCACACTCACACTCTCTCTGTCACACACACATGTGTGGACATGCACAGAGGAACTCCCTGTAGAATTTGGGCACACTCCCTTTACACACACACACACACACACACGCACACACACACACACACACACACACACACACACACACACACACACACACACACACACACACACACACACACACACACACACACACACACACACACACACACAGTAACAGACCCATTTGTGTATAGACACACACACAAACACAGACACAGGATCGAGATAGTAGGGCGGCAACTGTCAGCATGATATAACACCACTAGCTGAAGCAGAGATAATATGGATCAATGCCCTCCATAGTGTGAGGAGAGTTTCATCATCATATACACTCGAAACACACACACTGATGTACACTCTAAACACACACACACACACACACACACACACACACACACACACACACACACTCACTGATGTACACTTTAAACACACAAACACATATGAGCACTCTAAACACAAACAGTGATGTACACTTTAAACACTCACACACACACTGATGTGCACTCTAAACACACACACACACACTGATGTACACTCTAAACACACACACACACTGATGTACACTCTAAACACACACACACTGATGTGCACTCTAAACACACACACACACTGATGTTCATTCTAAACACACACATTGATGAGCACTCTAAACACAAACACACACACACACACACACACACTGATGTGCACTCTAAACACACACACTGATGTACACTCTAAACGCACACACACACTGATGTACACTTTAAACACACACACACACTGAGGTCTAAACACACACACACACTGATGTACACTATAAACACAGACACACACACACACACACTGATGTGCACTCTAAACTACCCCAAACTACCCCAACTACCCCGGACTCAAAACTAAAAACCCAAACTATTACCCTAACACTGCATCATGCAAAGATAAAGATAGATAGCTAGATGGAGAGAGGTAGAGAGAGAGAGAGAGAGAGAGAGAGAGAGAGAGAGAGAGAGAGGCTTTATAGACACATACACAGCCATAAAGCCATGATTATTGTCCTCTGCCGTGTAAGCTAGTACAGGAGATAGCTGTATCTCCAGAGAGTTTGGGAGTGTGGGTGTGTGTGTGTGAGAGAACACGAAACCGTCTGCTTGTTTATTAGCAATGGTGTGTGTGTGTGAGTGTCTGTGTGTGTCTCTGTATGTGTGTGCCTGATCTCAGCAGGCATCTCTAGTGTCCTCGCTCACACTCTAGAATAGGCTGGCTGATCAAAAGCTCTGCAAAGCTCTACACACAAGCACACACACGCACACACACACATACACACACCATCTCTCAGCCAGCACTGCTAGCAACTCCTGACTGCTATGAATGCTGGGTAATTTCCTCAGGTGACACACACTGCTGTGATCATAGCAGTCCATCACCTCAAAACACACACGCACACAAGCACATACACATGCACATGCGCTTGTAAACACGCACACACACACACTTACACACACACACACAAACACACACACACACACACATGCAGAACACTTCAAGCAATTAGTAGATCAATTAAAGCCCACCCACACAAAGCAGTCATAGACAAGTACATCCTTATACAACACACACACACACACATATACAAGCACACACACAATACAAGCATACACACACACAAATACAAGCATACACACACGCACACAAATACAAGCATACACACACAAAAATAAAAGCATACACACACACACACACACACACACACACACATACACAC
>NC_137918.1:6341555-6344055 GCF_963457725.1 Sprattus sprattus
TTCCTGTGTATCCCAGCTAGTTTCATATTGTAGTGATGCTTGTCTTGTCCTTGTGCCAGAGTGTCTTAACTTGGCTTAAGTAGTCTTCTCCACACACCCGAGCATGAGTTCCCATAGGGCGCTGTGCTAGGTGAGGCAGCTATTAGGGCTGCAACTAACGATTATTTTGGTAATCGATTAATCTATCGACTTTTTTTTTTCGATTAATCGACTAATCTAACGATTATTTCCATAAATTTAAAAAATGATTCAAAATGTTGGAATTTGAATTTCAAATGTATTTGAGTAACAAGTTAGTAAATGTAATCATCATAATAAATACATTAAATAGTAATACAAATTAAGAGTGCAAATATGCTTATAAAAGTAAAGAGAAAGTGCAAATAAAGTTTTAAAAGTAAAGAGAAAGTTTTAAAAGGAACTCAAAATAGCAATCAAGCCTCTGCAAGTGCAACATAACTGAGCGGCAGGTGACATTCAAATTCAACATATGAAAAAAAAAAAAATCCACAATCTTTTGTTTGAAGATTGCTAAGTGGAGGAGGTTATCTATTCAGAACAAACGAAAATACAGGCTACTCTGATAATTCACTGATTTACCGCATTGCACTTAACATGCAATGTAGTAGTACTTCTTAAACTACTTATAATTGACCATCATTGAGGAAAAATGACAACTTTTCTGTTAGCCATATCTGATATGCAGCAGCTGCTAAACCAAGCTTTGTTTATTGTTTCCATGGTAACATGAGCCATCTCAGAATAATTCGCTTTTCGCAGCTATTTGGCACTTCCTATATGCAATTCCGAATGAAAAGTACCGGTAGCTCTGTTAGCGTCTGCTTGTTTCCATGGTAACATGAGCCATCTCAGAATAATTCGCTTTTCGCAGCTATTTGGCACTTCCTATATGCAATTCCGAATGAAAAGTACCGGTAGCTCTGTTAGCGTCTGCAAAGAAAAAAAAAAAAACTTTTTTTTTTTTTTAATATTATATGACGCGTCGACGAGACAAATCCGTGTCGACCATTTTTCACAATCGACTTAGTCGATTTCGTCGACTAATCGTTGCAGCTCTAGCAGCTATGGACTGCTAGCCATGGACTGCTAGCTAGGGACTGCTAGTTATGGGCTACTAGATATGGACTGCTAGCTAGGGACTGCTAGCTATGGGCTACTAGATATGGGCTACTAGATATGGACTACTAGATATGGACTGCTAGATATGGACTTCTAAGCATGGGCAAATATACTCAGCCCATTCCCAGTCCCAGAGACACACTCCCCTGAGGAGCCAGTGCTTCTCCGCTCCTAGCTGCTAGCTGCTAGCGTGTTCCCTCTCAGGCTGAAAGGCCGCTCCCACTCAGGTGACCTTCACTTCTGTTGCCACGGTGACTCTGGGGTTCCAGAGTGCTCAGAGTTCCACAGAAGTCTTCTGAAAGGTCCACCCACCTCCTGATCACAGGCCCCGCCCTCGTTGCCATTAGAGATGGCCTGCAGCCTCCTGTTGCACTGAGCTGTGAAGAAACACGTTCACACACACACACACACACACACACACACACACACACACACACACACACACACACACACACTCACACTCACACACTCACACACAAATCATACAACTGTGAAACACTGCCGAACAGTAACAGACACACACACATAAACACACACAAACAAACAGCATACAACCTTGAACCCTGCCAAACAAGAACACACACACACGGAAACACACATACATACACATGCACGCACACACTGTACAACCCTGCAACACTGCCAAACAAGAGCACACACACACCACACACACACACACACACACACACACACACACACACACACACACACACACACACACACACACACAAACACCCCTGCAGACAAAAAGATACAAATACTTACACACACAGAAATTCACAAACTCAGACAGGGTGCCACTGCAGAGAAAGAGAGGGAGAGAGAGAGGGACAGACAGAGAGAGAGAGAGGGACAGAGAAAGAGAGAGTGTGATGCTACAGGGTTGTCAAACAAGTAAACAAATGCACAAAGGTGCACACCTAAACACACTCACGTACACTCTAGCATACAAAACACAAGTGAATGTGCTCTGAATATGGTCTTGAGAGACTCAGAGAGAGTAGTAAAGAGATAGATTGAGAGAATGAGAGAGGGAGAGAGGGAGCAAGAGAGAGAAGGGGAGAATTAGAGAGGGAATGAGTGAAGAAGAGAGAGAGGGAGCAAGAGAGAGGAGGGGAGAATGAGAGGGAGAGACGGAACATTCAGGCAAAAAAGAATCGGAAAATACTTTCTGACTCAACAAAACAAAGAGTGGTTGCCATGCCAACAGGTATCTATAAATAGGGGTGGTTATTTGTTTTGTGAATGCAGCCTTGCTTATGTTTGTGCGTTGTAGTGTGTGTGTGTGTGTAGGCAGAGTGAAGCATCATTCCCTAGCCTACACATCAGGAATGCACCCATAAAACTAGAATGAGTTGGG
>NC_137918.1:6389055-6394055 GCF_963457725.1 Sprattus sprattus
CACACACACACACACCAGTGGAGGCTTCTCCATTGAGGAGAGGGAGGAAGATCCTCCTTAACATTTTGAGAATAAAAAGTGTACTTTGCCCAGACTACTGTGATTAATTAAAACCCTTAAATAGGACTACTTTAATACCTTTGTATATGTAATGTTAGTTTCCCTGGGTAAAGATGACATTAGCACCCCCTATCGCTATCGAAAATTACTGCCGGAGGACCTTCCTCCCTCTACCCTCCATTGACTCCCATTCATTTCTCTGCCTGCGCTGGCGGCTCGTGGAATGCGTTGACTTCAATGGCAGAGAGGAGGACGATCCTCCTCTGAGAGGGTGTGACTAGTTTAGGGGTCTGGATAGCGCTAAAATCTATTAACGAATAGGCTGGAGTCACGTCTGCGCTATGAACCAATAAGCAGAGGCCCTGGATATGGTGGGTGGGGTTATCCCCTCAAATCTAGGCTACGAAAGATAATCTGCTCAGTCTAAGAGACACAGTTAAGCAAGAATATCTGATCATTTTAATAATGAGAACACATTAGCAAATTAGCAAATAAAGTAAACTATGGAAACCGAGGACATTGTTCATGTTTTATTACAGAAACCATTCCATGGGGTGAGTTACAATGACAAGTTGGCCATTAAAGCAACAGGTAGACCAATTCCAAAGATTGAAATCACCAAAAGCAACGGCAGAGTCAGTGTCGTGAGTGCTACATGGTTTGCTAGGTAGGCTACTCGTGGGTGACTGGTAGCATTACCAACAATCGGTTATATTGCTGGCCCTGTTTACTAATGAATGTCAACTCTCCAACGTGGTCTTTTCATGGATTTACTGATATAAAAAATATTGACAGGGCAACCAAGCGCCACGACAAATGTCAAGACCACGTTGGTGCTGCTATCCGCCTTTCATTGCTAGGCGGCACCATGCCTATAGAGCGGTTAGTGGATGAGGGTGTGCGGCTGCAAATTCAACAGCACAACGCTAAAGTGCGTGGCAATAGGGAGGTGGTAAAACGTCTGTTAGATGCAACGGCTTACCTAGGCATGCTAGAGTTGTCTTTCAGGGGGCATAACGAAGGGGAAAATTCTGACAACAAGGGCAATTACAGGGAACTTGCGGAGGTGATAGCGAAGTATGACCGTGTTCTGGCAGAACATCTGGAAAGCTCCACCGTCTTCTCACAGGCATGTCAAAAACAATCCAGAACGATCTAATTGCAGCCATTCACCATTCGATTGAAACAGAGCTAGAAAAGGAACTTAACAGGGCACACTTCTTTTCCTGGCAAATTGACGAGACCACAGACATTAGCTGTCATTCTCAGCTGTCTGTCATCTTGCGCTATGTTGATGACCACGGTACAATTCAGGAACGCCGTTTTTCTAGCCAATAATACTTGAGAAAAAGGATGTAAGTGAATGATTCAGAGCATGATGCATTTGAAATGGCATCAATTATGGTCTTGTGTCTTCATTCTTCTTAAAACAATTGTAGCTGAAAATAATCAGACATATTACAACCAATAGCTTCAGTCATTGAGTGGAAAAAATAGGCCCAATGATTGGCCCAGAATCTTTTATTTAGTTTTACAAATCAAGAGTAGTCCTGATTTGACTAATTGCCTTTGCATCCTTTCCTTCTGGCCTGGACTAGTCCATCAAAGACATGCTGCCCACCAGCTTTCAAAGTACAATGCTGCCACTGGTGAATTTATCAATTTTATTCACAAAATTATCCCTCCCGGCTATTTTGTGCTGTAGTTCACCAAAACACCCTGAAACAACTTGAGTCTCACATACTTATGCCACCAACAGTACAAACGGGCCAATGGCAACCAAGCGCGCAGTCCTTCCTCCCTCACTTTAAAAACCACCAGCCGCCACTGACACACACACACACACACACACACACACATACACATCCTCTCACTGTCAGGATGGATATGCTCTCAGCAAGGAGCAGGCTAATCCTGCAGGAGAATAGAGAGAAGATGTCTGCACTGTCCCTACATCACACACACACACACATACACACACACACACACACACACACACACACACACACACACACACACACACACACACACACACAGACACACACAGACACACATCCATCACATCCATCACACAAACACCTCTACTGTCCCTTCATCCCACACCCATCCATCACACAAACAAACAGACACACACACACACACACACACACACACACACACACACACACACTAACACACACACAGTCACAACAGTTCTTCCTGTTACTTACACTAAGGAACAATTAGGGGGTCCTCGGATGCCCTGGGTTTGCCCACATGTGTGCCTGATCAGAAATTAAGTGGGTTAAAAGGAAGAGGACCTCTTTTGTGTCTGATGAGCATTCTTTCTCTTGGGTACAGGAAGTATGCATTCTCTCTCTTGGGTATAGGAAGTATGGATTCTTTCTGTTGGGTACATGAAGTCTGCATTCTCTCTCTCTGGGGTAAATGAAGTATGCATTCTCTCTCTTGGGTATAGGAAGTATGGATTCTTTCTGTTGGGTATATGAAGTGTGCATTCTCTCTCTTGGGTATAAGAAGTATGCATTCTCTCTCTTGGGTATAGGAAGTATGCATTATTTCTGTTGGGTATATGAAGTATGCATTCTTTCTGTTGGGTATATGAAGTATGCATTCTCTCTGTTGGGTATAAGGAGCATGAAGGATTTGGGAAGTGTGTGGGACAAATCCACGTGCACAAGAGTGTTTACGTTTTTGTGTGTTTCATCGCTGTGTCGTAAAGGTAAATGTAGAATGTAAAATGTAAATGTGTGTTTGAGTCTTTTGTGTGTGGGTGCGTGTGTGAGTGTGTGTGTGTGCATATTTATGCGTGCATGTGTGAGTGTGTCTGTGTGTGTGCACTAGAGTAAATCCCTGTGCAGTCCCCCCTCCCTGTGTGTGTGTGTGTGTGTGTGTGTGTGTGTGTGTGTGTGTGTGTGTGTGTGTGTGTGTGTGTTTGTTGAAATGTGTGAAGACAGCAGTGCTATTCTTGGCTGGATGGGGTCGAGTCTTGGCTACTCCACGCATGGGAAAAGTGTTCTTGGCAAGCAGGCATGTGGCGATCCATTGTGCCTTTCTGCTTGTTTCTCAGTCTTTCTCTCTCTCTTCCTCTCTCTCGCTATATATATATATATATATATATATATAGATATAGAAAGAGATATACAGTACTGTGCAAAAGTTTTAGGCAGGTGTGAAAAAATGCTATGAACTAAGAATGCTTTGAAAAATGTAAACAATAAATGTTTATTTTTTATCCATTTACATGGTAAGACTGAGCACAGCAACAAGACACAACGTAGTTATACTGCATCAGCAGGGTCTCTCCCAGACAAAGATTTCAAAGCAGACAGGGGTTTCAAAATGTGCAGTTCCAGCTCTTTTGAAGAAGACGTTGAGGATCGTAGACGCAGTGTTCAGCCAAGGAAACTTAATGCAGCTGATGAAAAACACATCAAGCTTATTTACCTTCGAAATCGGAAGATTTCAAGCAGTGGCATCAGCTCAGAACTGGCAGAAACCAGTGGTACCCAGGTACAGACATTTACTGTCCGGGGAAGTCTGGCCAGAAGTGGTCTTCATGGAAGAGTTGCAGCCAAAAAGCTCTACCCCGACAAGGAAACAAGGCCAAGTGACTGAACTAAGCACGTAAACATAGAAACTAGGGTGCAGAAACATGGCAGAAGGTGCTCTGGACTGATGAGTCAAGAAGAAGAAGGCAGTTTGTTCGCTGGAGGCTGGAGAGAGGTACAATAATGAGAGTCTGCAGGCAACAGTGAAGCATGGTAGAGGTTCCTTTCCAGTTTGGGGCTGCATTTCTGCAAGTGGAGTTGGAGATTTGGTCAGGATGAATGTTGTCCTCAATGCTGAGAAATGCAGGCAGATACTAATCCATCATGCAATACCATCAGGGAGGCGTATGATTGGCACCAAATGTATTCTGCAGCAGGAACATAACCCCAAACATACAGCCAATGTCATTAACAACTATCTTCAGCTTAAAGAAGAACAGAAAGTCCTGCAAGTGATGGTATGACCCCCACAGAGCCCTAATCTCTACATCATCGAGTCTGTCTGGGTTTACATGAAGAGACAGAAGAATTTTAGGAAGCCTACATCCACAGAAGATCTGTGGTTAGTTCTCTAAGATGTTTGGAACAATTTACCAGCCGTGTTCCTTCAAAAACTGCGCAAGTGTATCTGGAAGAATTGATGCTATTTTGAAGGCAAAGGGTGGTCACACCAAATATTGATTAAATTTGGAATTTTCTTCTGTTCCTTCACTGCATTTTGTAAATTTATGAAGAATTGATGAAAATAAACTGTTAACACTTCCATTTTTGAAAGCATTCTTAAGGGCCTTATATAGTACACAAAACGGTCGTGTCGGATGGTTGGACAGTGGGCGGGCGGCCGGATAGTACGTACTAGTTAGCATTTGTGTCCCTTTATAGTACTCCAACGGCTGTGGGTGCTGAAAACAATTCTCTTCCACAACAGTAGGGGGAGTAACGGTTTAAGTCCCGAAAGACAAGCTACCCCATGACGTCTTTGTGCGATGGAAATCGTTAGTTGGCTTTACCTCTCCTCCACAACAGTCAATTTCTACTCTCCCACCAGCTGCCACTACTCAAATGCAACAGTCAGATACACAATATTGTGACTGTGTCTAATGCTATATAGACACCTGATAGGGCAAACTTATCTTTATCATGGGAGAATGCGGGGGAGTAAAATGCTCCCGAAGTAGATTACATGTTTTTAACTTCGGGGTTAATTCCCTTTCGTCTACTGCTGGCTAGTTAATACATAGCCTACAGACAGCCGGAAAGGTTAATAAACAGAATGAAATAGCTACACATTACACACTATGTTTTAATAAAACCCACGTTACTCACATACTGGTTAACACTGTTTGTTACAGCACATAAACGTTTGTCGCTACATCCAAACTGCGTCAC
>NC_137918.1:6416555-6421746 GCF_963457725.1 Sprattus sprattus
TGTGTATGTGGGCAGGTAATACAGTGTATGTGTGTGTGTGTGTGTGTGTGTGTGTGTGTGTGTGTGTGTGTGTCTACTGTCTACAGCCTACACTTCTATTACTGAGAACAGAACACTGTGCAGATAATAAACATAGATAATAAATGACACTGTTAACCCTTGAAGAACTCAGAGATTATGATGTGAATGTGTCTCAGTAAGTCTTGGTTTTATCCACAGGGTTAACCAAGCAGGTAAAGATCAGGGGCCGTATTCACAAAGAATCTTAGGGCTAAAAGTAGCTCATCAGTGGCGAATTTAGGAGAAACTCCTAAAAATAATGGGCGTGTCAGTCTTAAATTTAGGACTCCTATTCACAAAATATTTTATCCCTAAAAGTAGCACCTAAGTCTAGGACAGCTTAAAACTCCTCATGAGGACTCCTAAGTCACTAAGACCTATTCACAAAAAGTCTTAAAATGGCTGAAGCCAGACGTAACGTGTTGGAGACAATGAACGACTCTGAATTGTTGAGAAGATATCGTTTAAACCGTGAAGGCAACATTTTACTAGAATAAGTGCGGGATGCAATCACGTCTCCAACTATCCGAAACAACCCAATCAGTCCGGAAGTTAAATGTTTGATAACATTAAGATTTTTGGCTACGGGGAAAATGCAACTTTGCAACGCAGACGACTTCAGAATATCGCAATCATCAGTAAGCCGATTCATTCATCAAACAATCACCGCACTCTGTAGACCACACATTGTACAACAGTTTATCCGGTTCCCTTTGGACAATCGCCTACTTCAAAGGATCAAGGTCAATTTCATGGCGTTTGCAGGAATGCCCGGTGTCGTGGGTGCCATCGATGGAACACACATTAAAATAATTGCTCCATCCAGAGATGAGGACGTCTTTGTAAACCGCAAAAAAGTACATTCAATTAATACACAGATAGTGTTTGATCCAAATTTCACAATCATGGATATTGTTGCGAAGTGGCCTGGATCTACTCACGATTCGCGCATTTTAATGGAGAGCGCGGTCTGCGCCAGCTTTTTGAGCGGCACCATGTACCTGCTGGATGCCACTTGTTGGGTGACAGTGGCCATCCATGCAAGACATGGCTTTGACACCCTTCCTCAATCCACAACCGGGAGCACAGTTGAACTACAACATGCAAGTATACGCATGAGGCCTATTTTGGTGACACAATACCTGTAGCCGCGACGGCTCTTTTAAAGTCCACTCCGCAATCTCCATCCTACATTGTGACTGGAGCGCATACCACCGCTTCTCGCAGTCATCGACAGAGCGACACACGGCAGGGAATGAAGCATTTATGTTAACACATATGTCCTCCCATGCCTCACGCATAGTTTGCAGGGTGCTTTAATTATTACTTCTTTGATTTCATGCAATTTCCGTGTTTTTTTCGGCAATTTCTCTTTCTCTTAACGTGCAAAGCGTCATTCTCGTTGGATGCACAAACTTGTCATCATGCGTGTGCATTCTGCTAAGTGCACTGTCCTTAACTATTTAATATGACTTCATTTGAAGCCTAGGTTATTCTCTTATTTTCTGTTTATTTAGTGGGATCGTTAGGGGGATGTTAGGACTGAGTTTTTAATGAGAGAGCCTGTCAACAACCAATCACCGTCCTCACCCCTTCTAAACTCGTGCATGAGAAGCGACGTCATCCATAGCAACAGAGTTTTTATCTTAAGCTTAGGAGTTGGTATTATCCTTAGTATGAGTAGGTCTCAGAGCCGTTGTGAATCACTTTTAAGAAATTACTCCTACGTAAAAGGTTTTAGCGCGAGTTAGGAGCACTCCTAGTGGTAAGATAAAAGGCTTTGTGAATACGGCCCCAGGTATCTGAGATGTTATTTGTGTTCCTTGTGAGCAGTAAGTCAATTGGCGTTCAGAGTTCTAGCTGGGGTATGTGCCCATCCCATTGCTTTCTTTAGATGAAATGACCTCTGCATCGAACAATACGCAACACTCACAGGGCTGGCAGTCAAGCACAACATTTTCAGACAGATTCATCATGGCTGTCGCTGCCCTACGTGAGTCGCTGCCCTATGTGAGTCGCGCATGCGTCACAGACAGATTCATCATGGCTGTCGCTGCCCCTATGTGAGTTGCTGCCCTATGTGAGTCGCGCATGCGTCACTTTGCGACACTTTTGTAGTACAACGAGCCAGGTAATGCTGGTGGTGTACAGCATGAAGTGGAATGACAAGCGCATTTGTTTACGTTTGAAATCCACCAAGGTTTATGATATTAAGCTTCATGTTTATTGAATTATTAGTTAAGCAGTGCATTCATTACTAGTAACAGTAATACAACATAGTCCCATATGTTGACGGTGAGCCTTATGCTGTTAACCGTTTACAACACAATTAAATGTAACATTAAATGTACCGGTATTATGTGTTAAAACCAGCCCCATATGTTGACGTTGAGCCTTAGCTGTTCACCGTTTGCAACACAATTAAATATACCAGTAAATATACCCACATTATGCGTGAAGACTAGCCCCATATGTTGACGTTTAGCCTTATGCTGTAAACCGTTGACAAAATTATAAAACATTACGTTAAATAAACCTACATTATGCGTTGAGAGAAGCCAGATACGTTGATATTGAACCATGTATGAGCATGCACGTCTTGGATAGTTTGCTCCTGAGCCTTCTGCCGTAAACCGTTTGTGTTTGAGCATGCGCGACTCACATAGGGCAGCGACAATGGCTACAAACAGAAGGACGGACAGACGGACGGACGGACGGACGGGCGGACAGACAGACAGACAGACAGACAGACTCCCTCTCTTTCTGTATCTCACCATCTATCTTCTCTTCTCCGCTCTCTCTCTCCCTCCCTCTCTGTATCACACCATCTATCTTCTCTTCTCTGCTTTATCTCTCTCTCCCCCTCCCTCTATGTATCTCTCTGTATCACACCATCTCTCTCCTCCTCTCCTCCCTCCCTCTCCCTCTCTGTGTCCCAGGTGAGTGTGGAGGTGCTGATGGAGTACCCCTTCTTCGTGTTCGGCCAGGGCTGGTCGTCCTGCTGCCCCGAGCGCACCACCCAGACGCTGGAGCTGCCCTGCACCAAGCTCTCCGTGGGGGACGTCTGCATCTCGCTCAGCCTCAGGAACCTCAAGAATGGCGCCCTCAAGAAGAACCAGAACCAAACGGTGGAGAACCAGAGCGGAACCCACTACCTGGCGCCGCCGCCGCCGCCTCTCAAACCCCCCTCGAAAGCCTCGCTGGCCGGCTGGGGGGCGCAGGGTGGGGTCAGAGGAGGAGGGGAGAAGGAGAACGGGCAGCGCCGGGCCGGCCGGGGGGGGGCGAGCGGCACAGAGAACGGAGAACTGAGGCCGGGGGAGAGGGGGAGCTGCAGGCCCCCCCCCGACTCCCTCGACCCGGATCCCCCCCCCAAGCCAGTGACGCGCAAGCGGAGGTGGTCGGCCCCCGAGGGCCGCAAGGTGGAAAGGCCCGACGAGGAGCCCCCCCTCGCCCCCCCCAAGTCTTTGTTCCTGTCCAGGGAGGTGAAGATCAGCATCGAGGGCCCCTCCAGCATGGCCGACTGAGGAGGCCGACGGGACTGGTAGACACGGGGGTTTTCACAAACAAAATCTCACGCTAAACAAAAAGAATCTGCCCTCAAAAATTGTTTTATTTCCCTCTCCATCTTTTTTTTTTTGTTTTGTTTTTTTGTTTTCTATCCGGATTACTGTACTGTAGGCAAAATTTTACAGAGTATTTACACGTTATCACATTTAGTGTATGTAGTTATTATAACATTGTTATACAATATTACAACTGGTGCAATTCTTTGGAGGAGGTTTGCACAGAGGTGCAGAGGCTTCTGTGCTGGGTTTGGGTGTGTGTGTGTGTGTGTGTGTGTGTGTGTGTGTGTGTGTGTTTGTGTGTGTGTGTGAGGTGGGTGAAAAGGATGCCTGAGCACTGCTAGATGCCCTGCCAGTTCTTTGATGTCAATCACAAGATTCCAGATTTTCTAGAATGTTCTAGAATCCCACAGTAGTTTTTTAGGCTACCCAGAACAGTCAGGCTACTTCCAGAATGTTCTAGAGGGCAACCTCCATTTTTAGTTGTGAAAGTTCAGTCAGCTATAATGAGAAGCTGAAGGAGAAGTGCTTGGTGGCCTCGCATGGCTATGGTTCTCCACCTGGGATCAGACTGTGGGCATGCCTGGCTACGTTTGGCATCATCTCAGGGTGGCATGGCGGAAACACTCCTTCACTGGTGAAGAAGTCGACATGATGTCTGCCATCCTGAGCGAGTGATCGCCTCTTTAGTCAAAACATACACACTTTTTAGGTAAAAATGATTCATTAAAAAAATGACCCATTTTTTTCTGTTAAGCTAAGGACTCCATGATGTTATGTATGGTTGAGTCCCATTGAAGTCATCAAACAGTGACAGACTGGCTGACAATGTCATCAAGCAGTGCCAGTCGTTCCTTGAGAAAGAGGGAAACTATATTATTAATGGTGTCTGCTTCATGTACTCCGCTGTTGGAATGTTTTTCCCATTTTTTTGACTTGTTTTGTTTTGTAGTTTTTTCCCCCTAACAGTCCACAGCCTTCTTTGTGATGATGAATAGATTTCTATCTGTGCTGAATGTGTAAACAAACAACCTTCAGGTCAGGGGGCCTCTCCAGTCACATGCAACCTGGAAGATGGGTAAATGTTTTTTTTTGTGAGTGTGAGTGTGTGTGTGTGTGTGTGTGTGTGTGTGTGTGTGTGGGTGGGAGTGTGTTGGCTTGGGTAATACTAGAAGAGATGACTACATATGACTCATCGCTCTTTTGGTGCAACCTTGTGTATTTGTTTTTTCCTATGTTTAGTCTTTTTTAAAAGTGGTGTGTGTGGTGTCTGTGAGGGCCGAGTGTGTGTGTGTGTTGTGTTGCGTGGTGAGACACAGGTGGTCATCTTGAAGCACTTAACACACCTGTCCCTCTCACAGATCAGCCTATTAAGACTATAGAAAGACGGCAGTCGACAGATTATGACAATGATGATCACACAATTTAATTATTATTAGTAGTATTATCATCATTATTATTATTATTATTATTATTATTATTATTATTGACCTCTCTGCGTTAATTCAGCACTTTATGTTCAAAGTGCTGGTCAGCATGCTCTGGGGCTGTGAGAGAAGTGAAAGTTC